>NC_056735.1:128582135-128652135 GCF_019279795.1 Protopterus annectens
TTTGATTTAATCGAAGATATATTATAATTCAAATGTAAGGCAATATGCACCTTATGAAAAAATCATTACTTATTGCTGTCCATCCCTTGTTGTCTTGGTGAGGTTTATGGTACTGGCAGGATCAAAGGACAGAACAGACTTCCATATCTCCAATAACAGACTTGAGCTCATTCTGTGGGATCTGCAGACTTTCCTAAGTAGTACAACTTGACTGCTCCAGGGTCTTCTCACAGTAGGTTAATAGTGGTGTACATCCTATTACTCATGAAATGCAAGTGATGATGTCTTAACAGGTGACCAAACCACTTCAGCTGGCTCCTACCAGTTCAGAGTATGAACAGCTCTTCTCCGAAAGCCTTTCAGATTCTGTCATGAAGAGTGTTCCTACTTTCCCTGTGAAGGAAACTTATTTCTATCATTTGTATCTCAGATTTTATCTTTTGCACCACACAGTGCTTGCTATCATAGGTGAGGGTGGATTTTCTGTATTAATGAAGTTTTAGCAGCCCTGATGTACTACTAGCTCCAGAAAAAAATATGGAGGTGAGGTGTTTTGCAGCTTTGGAAGTTGAAAAAAAATTTGCTCTTTCTCATAGAAGACAGTAGCCATGAGCTAAGGGTGTTTTAGTTCCTCATCTGAACAAATAGCTTTAATAGCTATTAGATGCTCTATTTTATCAGCTTTGCTTGTCTATATGATACCACACTGTCTTACAGCTTTAAAAGCTGTTTTAAATTCTCACCACTGTCTTGTGCTGACCACTGTTACATTCTAACATAAGGCAAGAGCTTAACACCAATGAACTGTACTTAACAGACATTTTTATATGAGAAGAGAATTTAAAGTTGTCTTTTTCCCAAATTCAGATTGTAAATACAGCTTTCCATATAGTACAAGTAAATTATTTAATAAAGATACTCGCAGAAAAGTAAAACATTTTATTTTGTTTTTACTAACTTAACTTACTTGAAGTTTAAAGTGTACAAGATTCCACCAGACTTACTAAATGGAACACCTAAAATAAGTATTGAAGGACATTAAGTAATGTTTAGCTAAAGTGAAATGAAGTGTATTTTTTCTATTTTTGATGGCACAGTACTTACAATGGCAATGTTAGAAAAGACACGCATAGCAGACCAACTTCCAAGATAGTTTTTAAGAGGAATGTGTGAATTTACAGAAAAATGTAATTATTATTAAAACGTTTTCATTGTTACTATGGTTGCAGGTGCCATTAATTAACATTTTAAGTCATGCAATTGACATACAGGAATAAATGTTATAATTTTGCCATAAAGGTGCTTGTTGTCATTGTTACACACACATTCTTTTCCAGCTAAGTGCAGTTAGTCCTTTTCCTATGATTTTTAACTTATACACGCTTTGGCAATTGTTGGGTGTAATGCACATACCTCTCAATTGCTTTGAGTTAAGCATATAGTTGTGATTTGCCTTTAGATTGATCTTTACTCTTCCTACATTTACTAATTTTCTTTGTAATGTTATAGCATTAAACACAAATATACTATATTAAATCAGTGAATTAAAATTTCTTATAAATTTCTTATCAGTAACTGCATGGGGTCCAGTACTTGTCAACCTTCTGTTCTAAACAATTAAAGAGTTTTCCTCTTTCAGACATTCTGCTATAACTTCTAAAGGATTGTGCTGCGATTTTTAATGTTCAGAGACTCAAATGTATGGTGATAAATTATTATGGATGCTCAGGACATGAACATTAAATTTGGGGACAATGGAAGGGAAAAGAAAGATAGGATATTATCTTAGATTTGATATTTTGCATAGATAATCCTGTAAAGGTGACCTATTATGCTTGTAGGAACAGAAGGAATATAGAAGTCTGCATAAATGTGAGTTGCCATGAGATCATGTTCATAGGTTCATAGGTAGGTACTAGGCTATCGGCCCTGGGGCCTATACAAGCCCAGCCAAACAGGTACCCTGACTTTTGCCACCCAAGAAAATTATTTTCCTGTGTCACTGTCGAGCAGAGCCACAGATGTGATCCTCAGGGTGAATTTCCTATTTCCCATCCAATCATCAAGATTTTTCTTGAAGAGTGCTAATGAGGAGCTTTGTTTGATATAGATAGGTAGTTTATTCCAGAGTATGGGAAGTCTCTGGGACATGAATCTATCCCTCCGGCAGGTTCTGTTTATTGTGGTGACAAGGTTTAGGTCCCTAGAGCATGTAGCTTGGAGGGATTGGGATTTGTACTGCAATACAATCATAATTATATATTTCTAAACTATGACACAAGTGCTTAGTAGACTTTTATAAATGTGAATGCAACCAAATACTGTGTGTAGTGTTTATGGGAGTTCTTTAATTTCAGTCTGTATGTGGGATTTTGTAATTCATAAGTGAAGTAGCTCAGATGTGTGTACATACACATAAAACAAATGCAATAATGTCACAAAATACAAACCATTCAGTACAATCTGCAAGAAAAATAAAGCCAATCTATAGTTTTCGCTATGTGATACCTTTAATGTCCTGTAATAGAGGCCCATGGTATATGTGCAAATGACCCCTTAAGGACATCAAGTGTTTCACCTACATGGCTTATGAATGTCCATTATTTATTTATTTATTTTTTGTACTTTTTTAAGTATTTATGGATGTATTCAAGTCAATAAAGCCAAGCCCCACTAACTGCAGACATACATATTTCAGGACTTTTAGTGGCCTCATCAGCATAGCATAAGTGGATTGTTTGACTATAGTTTAGAAACACAAAGTTTTAAACTGAGCTAATGCCAATAAACATTAAGGTGCCTGCAAACTATCACATTTAATATCCAAATCAAAGGCTAAAAAGGTCATGTGGAAAAACCATTGAGTAAAAACTGTAAAAGAAAACACCCAGCCAAACTAAAGTTTTCACTGTGTGATACCTTAAACTCTCTGTAATGGAGGCCCATGGGACATATACAAATGACCCTTAAGGAAAGATTATTTCAACTATATAGATTGTGAATACCCATGACTTTTTACTTTTTAAATCTGTATGGGTACATTCAGGTCAATAAAGATAAACACCACTAACTGTGGACATGCATGTTTTGGCTTTTTAGCAACCTCGTCAGCTTATCATAATTGGATTGTTTGGCTACTGATGTCCTAAAGGGGTCATTTATATATATCCTATAGATGTATAATGTTTGGGGGTGTAGCAGCTTGCTCCTTGCAAAAAATATAATTGATTTTTTCATCCTACTCTTTTTCAGAATATTATTTGTGTGGTGTCAGGGGCAATCCATTTGCCACTGTTACTTTAATGTACCAAATGAAGCATACTATTTTTATCTGTAGCTATTTGGATAGTTGATATTCATTTTGTCCCTCAGACTGAAGAGCTACTTCACATAAAGTAAGATGGGCTACAAGTGTTACATTTGATAAGTGAAATATACATTCATAAACAAGTATTTCAGGGCATAGTATGTATGTCAAAATGTGAAATCACATGAAAATTCTTGCAATTCTTATCAAGTAGGGTATACCCACTATACATTAATGCCGTCATTCCTTATGGTTAGGGGCTGACATCATTATGTATTCCACTGTGGGAATCTGATGAGCATACTTTAAAGTAAGCACTATTTATTTCATTTCACAAGTGAAAAAGCACTGACCGACAAGGTCGAAATGTAGGATTGTGGTTGCCACTGCCAGTGTTGCATGGTTTACATTATTGTGAGTACTAGTCATTTCATAGGCTGCAGATTAAAACTGCGGTACAGCTACAGTTAAACAGTTTTGGGGTTATTATATGTATGATGCAAAAACTACTTCTTTGTGTCATATTTAAAAACTACTGTAGAGAAAGAGTTATATGCAATATGTATTTTACTGATAAGTGATGTATTACATGTGTGTGCAGTATATTAATTATTTGTCTGAGAGAGAGTTTCAGCATTTATTATTCAGTGACACCCCATGAATAACAGTTCTTTTGATAGTAATTATTTTTATGTGATCAGCACCTCAGCTGATGAAAGCCTTTATCTTGTTATTCAGTCTTTTGAGTAACCACAAGAACCTGCATGTGTTCTTCTAAAAGAAAACAAACAATAATGGTCTCTGTGATCCATCTGTTATACCGTGACATCGATATCCCTTATGTTTGTCATATCCTGCATAATTGAGTTAGTGAAACTATATTCCTGCTTGCCTCTGTGTACAAATCTGTATCTATTTGCCTTTAATTTTGCATTGTACATAAAGTACATCACATGATTGAATGATATTGTTTCTTTTGTTCTGCGATACTGTTTCTCATTGCATGCCTCTGTGAGCGAGCTATGGCTAAAAATTGGCTTTATACCAGCCCATCTACTTGGTTAAATACAGAGAATGGATGTTGCTTTTTTTTTTTTTTTTTTTAATGGATGGTCCTATCCATATACCCTCCTTTATGAAACCAGATAAAATAATGAAGTATGATTATTACATCTGTCATACAATGCAGACTGTGACATGATAAACCGTACACCTAAGCGATGTAATGCATTATAATGCAAAGGTTCACATGTTTATTTATATTCAGCAAAATCAATGTCATGCCCTACACACATTTTATATATAATAGTATGGCAAAAACAGGAATGTCAAAAGTCATTTGACTGCTTCCCATATTGACAGCCTTCAATACTGTGAGTGTTCTATGGAGCGAATGCCATTGTGCATTTGCACATATGTGGTCGATGTCTCGACTAGGGATTGCGGTACACCATGGATCAGGAAATTACCCTTTTCCCCACTGTAGTGCGATCTCAGAGTTGGAATATAATTTGCAGGGGTCATGGGGAGCGCAGCCTCCCATCAAGGGGGTTGCATGGGGGTTTGGCCCCGTGTAAAAACATTACGTCATGTGATTTGCAGTAATGACCTGCAAAGCAAAATATTGAAAGTGTGAATGTGATTTTGTTGCTAAATGCACTTCAACATTCTGAGCTAATTAGTATGCTGGAATCGATATATTGAACAGATTATGATGTTGATTTGCACATTTGATAGTAAACCATATATATATATATATATATATATATATATATATATATATAAAATAAAATCTACACATACACACAGACATACACACACACACATGCACACTAAGACATTCATATTAAAACACACATGCAGGTATTGCAGTGACACCAACATGCATACACTAGCACATAAATGTGTATAGATACATAAACATGCAGATGTTCGTAAAGAAGTACTCATAAATCACGCATTCAGAATAACACAGGAGTATATGATAAATCAGTCAGCGAACGAGATACTGAAAGTAAATGAAATAACTAGTACAACTGTAAAGATAAGGAAATGTATAACTATTTAAAAGTAAAATACATCATTAAACATGAAAAACTGCATAAAAGCATCAAATTAAAAATTCAGTTTAGGCAGTGGGATACATGCTTCTTCGTAAATTATGCCCTGTTTTCTTTCTGAATTTGACTTATGAAACTATTCATTTTTTATAATTACTGTAAAATAGAACTGAAGCATCAGGTCCATAAAAAATTCCTTATGATCAGTGCAACAGTGATGTGTACCTTTACAGAAATTCATTACAACATTTTCTCGTCTGATTAAAGGCACACTATTCTGTCCTCACTCCCTTCCCCCATCACACCCCTCTGAGTATGCTGCCATTTAACTCCATTGCTGCAACAAGTGGACATCACTTTCTTTGTAATATCCAGAAGGAAGTAATAGAATGCAAGTACACACAAGCACACAATGAAGTACAGTTTAATATAAAACAAATGCAAAAGTGTATTACTCCATGATGTAGCCAAAAATTGTAAATGCACAGCACAAAGCACATTAACCTTTCATTCAACATTCAGGAAATATAAAAAATATGCAACATTTTAAAAAATCATAGCAATGTTATCAAACTAAAAATGCCACATACCTTTAAGTATGCCCAATCTAACCTTTATCAATACACCCAGCAGTGAGTCTGTATTTGATGGCAATGCAGTTTTAACTGCAAAAAGTGAAACTAAATATACATATACAATTTCAAGACATTTAGTTTTCTACTGATGATACTCTAATGTATAAAATAAAGAGGTTATGGCTCTGTCACCAAATGTAGATAGCTATATTTCAGAGAAATGGATGACATCTTCCACTGATGACAACATCTTCACCAGGACAGCAAGCTTTGCACTCAAGATAAATTTCTTAACATCCATTTCTAGAAAACATAAGAATTAAACTATAGCTGGTTATAATCAAAGACTGATTATAATGGTTTGTAATTCATTAGGTGGTGCATACCTCTTTGTGACAATACCACTTAAAGAGGTGGTGCTGAATGTCAAACTGTGGAACAACTGACAAAGCCATTGTTTAGCAGAGGAAGAGGTGCACTTATTTCCTGCCATTTGTGTGCTAGCCCAATGTGGTTTAACAACTTGTAAAGTTGTTAGTTGCTTTCACATTCAGTTACTTTTAACCGCTGTTTGTGAGGTAGTGAAAAGCTCAGTATTTTTATAACAGGAAGGTCCATAAGTATAAAAGTGGCTATATAACGGTTCTACTAACGCCACCTTCCTGAAAGTCAACATTTCAAAAGAAAAAAACAACTGAAAAACCAAAAGATGAAAGCTCCTTTTTAATTTCCCGCTAGGCAGCCTCAATGTGTGGGGTAAGCCTCCACCCACCCCCACCTCTGATCTTATACATGCCAATTCCACTGTTGCACCAACCTGAAGAAGAGAGAAATCTACCTAAAAAAGCAAACCATTGCTCATGCACAACTGGAAATTATGCAGCAATATTTTCCTACGGGAAAAAGAGTTTGGTGTTAATGTCATTTGTCTTTCTTTTTCCAGTGAGCTACTGACTAGCAGTTTCGTCTTGAGCACATGTAGGGAAGCACATAAATAGATTCTAACATACCAACCTGGCTATAACAGGGTTACATTTCTCCTATTTAGGAGCAAAATCAAACTATTCATTAGCTTTACAGCTGTAAGACCCCCACAATCCAGTAAAGGCATACAATCCTAAGAATTTATACTGTAGGGAAATCGAATGCCTTACTGGGATTTCACACACCTCAAGAATGCTTTCTAGGGATTTTTCTTTTTTTTTAATTTGCTTGTTTACAGTATTAGAAATGTATATAACGCATTTTTTCTACAAAATAGTAGCACCTAGATAACCACATTGAATATATTCTTAGATCTACTGAAAAATAAATAATCTGTAATGTTTTCTTTTTTTTTTTTTTTTTTTTTTTTTGAGGTTGCATGAATGAAGTAGACAGTGCCTCTTGAATGCAGAACTGGAGAGGTGTTCTCTCTTCTAAAAGGTATGAGGGTGGCATCCTCCATTTTTGAAGCAATTACATTGTCTTCAGCATCCTTAATTGAGCCTATAGCAGGTCACGTTACTGAAAAGGAAATTCTGTTCAGAAGTCAAGACTCATTTAAGAGGAGTAATACTGATTCCTTCCTGGCTGTGAAACAGTAGACTGACTCTTTGTCTTTGAATGAGCATCATCTGTAGATAGGATTTTAGTTATTAGAATTGGCCTTAATGCTGCTGAATTTATTTATATTAATGAACAGGTATATTCTTATGAATGTTTCTTTTCTTCAATTTCAGTCTAAAATATCACTTCTCAGTAGGATTCTTTTCCAAATAAGTTTTATAAAATAATCAACTCTTCATTTTTTCAGATTAAAAAAAATGTAAGTAATTTTTATATCTGGTCGAGACTACATGCTGTCACCTTGTAGGAAGCAACACACCCTATTGCTTAACAATGTTATGACATCTTTTTTTTTTTTTGTCTAGTGCCAAACTAAGACTGTTTCTATGATGGTGTCATGCTTCAGCAGACCAGGGATGCCCAGTGCTTGCAAATATTCAAACAAACCTCCTTAGAACCATTCAACACTGGATTAATCTTAGTGACACCATTGCTTTGAGACATTTAGGACTGAATGCTTTTCAAATTCCATTTATATATTTAGCCAAGACTTTGCTATACTTTTAGATGAATACCCACACCCTTTCCAGTATTTTCTACTTTGTCAATAACTTTGATTTCTCTTTTAATCCTTGTTAAAACAATAAAACCTTCTCACCACGAAAGTATTAATAAAGCTTGCCATCATTTCTTGCAAAATAATTTATTTAGTGGGCCCTACTAATCCTTAATGGCACATATATCAGATTTGAACACATCAGATTTTTCAAGTGCATCTCAAATACCATTTGTTCAGGTAATCTAAAACATGGTTATTTGATTATAGTAATTTGTTGCAAGATCCAGTTTGCTATTATACCATCTTTAATCTTACTCTTTCAGAACCTTGTTCAGATTCAAGTCCTTTCTATAATACCCTTCCTAATACATGCAGAACAATAATTCATTTTTTTCTTCTGAGGCCAAGTGATGAGTTCTGGAATAATTCGATACAATCTTTAAAATATGACCTTTCTGCTAGCATTGCTATTATGTTATTATAAGTATCATTATTATTACTACTACCGCTACTACATGTTTTAAGTAGACCGTTGAACAGGTTGAGGTCAACTTTCAGCAATAGCCCTAGAATATTGTCAGATTAAGTGGCCCAGAATATCATCACAGTCGCCTTGCTAGACAGGGGTCCAGGGAAGTAAATAGTGTGGGAAGAAATAGCCAGGGAATTGTTATGGCTTGGCTTGTATAGGCCCTAGGGCTGATAGCCTAGTACCAACCTATGAACCTATAAGAGGCCCCAGAATATTGTCATGTTAAGTGGCCCCAGAATATTGACAGGTTAAGTGGATTTCTCAAAGTCACAAAGCAAACACATGGAGACTAAGAAATTCAAACCCTGGACTAGAGCGTGATGGTCATTACAGACTCATAGCCTTAATCTTCTGTACCAAACTGCCAGACTGTCACCTTATAAGCCTACAATGTCTTCTGAAAAGCAAATCTGGATGCATCATAACTTTTATTTCTGTATTCCATTAATGTACAGCAACTTGTTCTCAGGCACAAATCATTATACTGGAAGTGCAGTACAGTTATCACATGAATACATATGTATATATATATATATATATATATATATATATATATATATATATATATATATATATATGTATATATATGTATATATATATATATATATTTATTTATTTATTGGAGTGCATCATCATGGAACTCAGTAACAGAGACATTGGGAACCTCCAAACACTAGACCCTATGCAGTTTGGCTTTGTTAAGGGCAAAAAAGAAAAAGCCAGCACTCAGAGGCAAACAATGTTTATTCCTTTCCCTTCTTTCAGACCGGTTTCAGTATCAAACCTTCTTCAGTGAACTGAAGGGAAAGGAATAAACATTGTTTGCCTCTGAGTGCTGGCTTTTTCTTTTTTGTTTATTAGTTTGGGCATGCCATGCACAAGGCATACTTGCTAGCTCTTTTGGAGGTTTATTAAGGGCAGATCATGCCTCCTAATGTGGACTTCTTTGAGACAGTTACCAAGGCTATAGACGAGGGGAAGATGGCACACACAGCATACTTAGACCTCACAAAGGCCTTCAACACTATTCCCCATTCTGATATTATAGACAAGCTCACCAGCCTCAACATAAACCCTTATGTCACAAGATGGGTTGCCAATTGGCTCACAGACAGAACCCAGATGGTGAGAGTTGTGGGAGCTAGGTCTGACTCTAAACCGGTTACAAGTGGCATTCCCCAGACCTCAGTCCTAGGACCCGTTCTGTTCGGCATATACTTCTCAGAGGTACAGGCAAGTGCACGAGGACTATGACTGACCAAGTTCACAGATGACTGCAAACTAGGGGCTATAACTGACTCTCCAGCTGACACAGGCATCCTTCAAAAGGGTCTCACTGAGACGGATACCTGGTGTCAAAATCATGGCCTCAAGCTAAGTGCCAAAAAGTGCATAGTCATCCCCTTTGGAAAAAAACAAAGTGCACACAAACTACCACATAGGTGGTAGCCCCCTAAATACAGAAAACTTAATAAGGGATCTGGGGACCCAAGTAGATAGTAATCTCTCCTTTGATAATCACATTGCCAAAGTGGTTAGAAAATCCTTCTATGTGGCCTACCTAATCACAAAAGGGTTTGCATTCATATCAAAAGAGGTCATTGTGCCCCTCTAATCATCACTCATTGGACCCATAATAGAGTACAACACCCCATTTGGGATGTACCTTACAAGACACTTTTAACAGCTGGAAAGACCACAGATGTACCTCACCAAGAGGATCACTGGTCTCAATCAGATGCCCTATGCAGCTCGACTGAAGAAACTCCAGCTGTACTCGGTTGCATACCGCCTACTCAGAGGTGATCTCTGCCTGACATACAAGGCCATGTCCAACCCAGAATTGATGGACATGCTCCACTAAAAGAAAATCTTATCACGTCAAGCCTCATGCTCTAGGGATCTAAACCTCACCACAACAATAAATAGGAAGTATTTTTGCTTTTTTTTCACTGGAAATAGCTTCTGTTGCTTACTTTAAACTAGCCTGAACTGTTTTTTTTCTGATTACTGCATTTATTTTTAAATCTGCACTTAAAGTTACATTTAGTCGAATTTAATCGAAAGTTTGCTTGTTTGTTTGTTTAATTTAACTGTGGAGGCTGCCCACTAAAGTGTGCTAGCCTGTGTAACTAATTTATCACTGTCTCTGCATTTTCTGTGTATTTCTACAAAAAATAAAAACAAAAAATAATCCTTGTTTTCCCGCCTTTCTCAACTAGTTTAGACCAGTATACAGGCATTGCTGTATTCTGGGCTGTGGTGTAGTTCCTGTGTTGTCCATTACCTTACTTGGATAGAAGGAAGTTTCTTTGCTCACCAGTGGGAGTGGGGAGCCTTGAGCAGCCTACCTGTCCATGGGGGAAGTGACCTCAGCACAAGAAGCTGTAGTAATTGGTTGTTTGGGACCATTCCTAGCTCTTTTGTAGTTCACTGCTTAAAATCTGCCTTTGCACGGCTTTCGTGGTATGCATAGCGGTTATACAAGGTTAAACTTTTCTGGCTCCGCCAAGTCTGCTCTTCAATTTTTCCCTTAGAACTGTTCTACTTGCAATCTAAACAGCCTATACTCTATCTGAAAAGCTCAGCACTTGCTCCTAAAGCATTTTATACAGGTAAAGCACTCTTAAACAAAATAAAGTACTTCATTCACCTAAATTCTGTTGAGTACACATCTCCCTATAGGTCCTTTCTGACTCAGTTACACAGCAATCTTTTTCACTATTTCTAGCATGTCGAAGGGTCAGTTGCTGGCGTCCTCTCCTGTTCAGCTGGTGAATCTGCCAATCTTGAGGCAATGTTACAATTGCCTCATGTACACAGACGACTCTCTCCTCCTCCCAACAAATACAAATATATGCGAGAGATGCAACTATATAGCCAAACTGGAGGTTGAGCTCTCTCAATTCAGTACTGGCAAGACCAGTCAGGAGGAGAAGGTAACCACGCACACCACAAACCCAGTCTCACATAGAACTATCACAACAGCAAACCAAACACATAAACACACAAAAACATACTCGAGGCTGATTAAAAATCTACCAAAACAACAGAGGCCTCCAAAGCAGACACCCAAGCAACCACCACCTCAAGACATAGCACATGCAACACATAATTCACAAAGTCAGTGTGCTAAACAGTCACAGCCCTTAAGGCCAAACAACATGCCAGACACACTTGTAATAGGTGACTCCATAGTCAGACACACTGACGTCCCGCTCACCAGACTAAACAAGGAAAAGGTCACAGTAAGCTGCCTGTCGGGAGCTAGAATCCACCAGATAACACAAGCACTCAGGTCACTCCACAGCAAGTACAAATATGACTCAGTCATTGTACATGCCGGTGTGAACGACCTGAGACGCACCTCCCTGGACTACATGAAAAGAGACATAGAGGAGCTCTCTGATTATGTAGCCCAGGCCGGTATGACCCTGACCCTGAGCAGCATCTTACCCTCACCAAGAATGATGCCACAGTACAAAGACAAAATGATCAGTTTTAACAATTGGCTTAATTACTGGTGTCATTCTAAGGGGATCCAATGTCTGTCTGCTTGGGATGACATGCTTGACAAGCCACGCTGCTTCGCAAGGGATGGCTTGCACCTGTCACCCCTGGGCTTCCGGATATTGGCCAAGGCTCTTGCCACCCCATAGTGCCTTTTTTAGGCAAGGCTCAAATGACAAACCTACCTCCCTAGAAAACACAAGTGGAAAACAACTAAGGGTAATGCTGCTCAATGCCAGAAGTCTAAACCTCAAGATGCATGCCCTCGAAGCCCTCCTCAGTATGGAGAACATCGATGTCTGTGCGGTGACTGAAACCTGGTTCAAGGCTCCTGAGAGCACCCCAGCACTATCAGGTTTTACCTCATATCATGCTTTCTGGCCCCAAAACTTGGACCGAACCACAAAAGGAGGGGGAGTATCCATTTTCATCAAAGATACCCACACCTCCAGGTTAGTGGCAACGCATGAAGCATCGGAGACTATCCAGGTGCAACTAACCATAGGCAAAACTGCCTTACAGTTTGAAGCATGCTACAGACCACCCTCTCAAACTCAGGAACCCCACACAGCCTTCCTGAAGACACTGGAGAGTATGAATGTCTCTCCAAATACCATTATTTTGGGAGACTTCAACTACCCAAACATAGACTGGGAACATTACTCAAGCCCCAACACCCTAGCCCAAAGGTTCCTAGAATTCATAAACTCAAATGCAGTGGAACAACTAGTCACCATTCCCACAAGAGGAGATAATATACTAGACCTGATCATCACAAACATGGGGACAAAATGCTCCACACCGGAAGTATATCCTCTTTGGTAAGATCAGACCATAAATTAATCTCACTGGAAATCCACATCCCGCCCCCACCCCCTGCACAAAAGACCACAGTGAAGAACTTCTCAAAAGCAAACTTCACACTTAAGACTGAAGTGGTATCCTTCAAGGCCCCTGGGCCAGTGGAAACCACAACCCACACTGCTGAATCCTTTGCAAATGCCTTCTATGGGCACCTTCAAGAATGCATGGATCATGCAATCCCAAATAAAACCAAGACCCATTCCCTCAAAGGCAGGCGCCGGTCTGGTGGACCCCAGCCATAAACAAACTTTACAACAGGAGGAGGAAGCTACTACATGACAGAGCAAAATCCCTAAAAGGGAAGGCGTCTCTGATCAGTACTACTACGATCACTCATAAAATCATCCAAGGCCAATTTTGAGAGAAAAATCGCAAAAGACACAAAAGACAATCACAAGGCCTTCTTTAGCTATGTTAGAAACCTGGGTGGAAACTCCCAGATATGCTCAGAGTTAGTCCAAAATGACACAAAATACACCGAACCCACTGACATTGCCAACATTCTGGCAGACAGGTTCAGTGCAAATTTCTCCTCCCCCCCCAAAGGAGAAAAAACTATCCCAGCAGAGTGTAGCCTCCCTAACATCTCAGATGCCCAGGTGAGAGCCGCCCTCTCTAAAGCTAAAAACACAGCATCAATGGGACTGGATGGTGTCCCAGGCTGTGTGCTACATGAACTCCAAGAGGAACTAAACCCACACATAAGGCTGCTGTTTAATCTTAGCCTTACTACAGGATACGTACCCAAAGAGTGGCGTACGGCAACAGTGGTCCCACTTCACAAAGGCGGTGCTTCTACGGACCCTGGAAATTACCGCCCCATAAGCTTGACGAGCCTGGTCTGCAAAGCTATGGAGAGGATCATTATGGAACCCATAAACAAAGACATTGGGGACCTACAGACATTGGATCCTACCCAATTTGGCTTTGTCAAGGGCAGATCCTGCCTTTTGAACTTGGTCGACATTTTTGAAACAGTCACTAAGGCCATTGATGAGGGTAAGGCAGTTCACACAGCCTACCTTGACCTTGCAAAAGCCTTTGACACAATACCCCACTCGGGCATCATAGACAAACTCACCAGCTTAAATGTAAACCCATATGTCACAAGATGGGTTGCAAACTGGCTCAAGGACAGAACCCACAGGGTCAGAGTTGCTGGAGCTATGTCAGACTCTAAGCCAGTCACAAGCGGTGTCCCACAGGGCTCAGTCCTGGGACCCCTCTTGTTCGGCATTTATTTTTCCGAGGTACAGGCAAACATAGGAGGATTGTGGCTGACAAAGTTCGCAGATGACTGCAAACTGGGTGCCATAATTGATACTCCAGTGGACACAAACATCCTTCAGAGAGGCCTCATAGAAATGGATAATTGGTGCCAGAGCCATGACCTTAAGCTGAACGCCAAAAAATGTATAGTCATACCCTTTGGGAAAAACAAGGTACCGAGAAATTACCACATAGGGGGTAATCCATTAAGTACGGAAGAGGTAATCAGGGACCTAGGGACCCAGGTTGACAGTAACCTCTCATTTGACACTCACATTGCCAAAGTGGTTAGGAAGACCTTCTATATTGCCCACCTTATCATGAAGGGTTTCACATCTAGATCAAGAGAGGTCATTGTGCCCCTGTACTCTTCTCTTATCAGGCCAATGATTGAGTACAATGCCCCATTTGGGATGTATCTCACCCGACACCTGCAGCAGTTGGAAAGACCCCAAAAGTTCCTCACCAAGAGGATAAAGGGTCTTAAACATATGCCATATGCCGCCCGACTGAAAAACTCCAGCTCTATTCAGTCGCATACCGCCTACTCAGAGGTGATCTGTGCCTGACGTACAAGGCCATGTCCAATCCTGAATTAATGGACATGCTCCACCTCAGAAAATCCAAATCCATCAGAGCCACGAGAACAAGTGACTTAAACCTCAACACAGAAATAAATAGGACGTGCTGGAGGGACAGATTCATATCCCAGAGGCTCCCTACACTCTGGAACAGAATCCCAGTCCATGTTAGGCAGAGCCCCTCACTGACTCTATTCAAGAGAAATCTCGACGAATGGATGGGAGATCGTAGGTTTACCCTGGGGGTCATCTCTGTGTCACTACTAGACAGAGGCATAGTAAACTAAACCCTAAAAGGGCATAGTATTCTCATCCTAAGGGGTGGTGTAAGCCACATACACTCTGGCTAGGCTTATAAATGCCTTAGGGCAGATAACCAAGTACGAACCTATGAACCTATGAACCTAAGTGCTGGAGGGATAGATTCCTGTCCCAGAGACTTCCCATGCTTTGGAACAAGATTCCAATCTATATTAGGCAGAGCTCCTCGCAAACACTCTTCAAGAGAAACCTTAACGAGTGGATGGGAAACAAAAAGTTTACCCCAGGGATCGCTTCAGTGGCTCTGCTGGACAGAGGCACAGGGAACTAATCTAAGGGGGCAGCGAAAGCCAACACATTCTGGATAGGCTTATAAATGCCTTCGGGCAGATAGCTTAGTACCTACCTATGAACCTATACATATACACACACATACATATATCAATATATGTATAATTGATCCTGTTAAGTATTTAATATATATATATATATATATATATATATATATATATATATATATATATATATATATATATATATATATATACATATCTATATATGGGTCTACTAACGGAGATTGAAATTACACTACTTTGAAATCCGGTAGTAGATACCCACTAACGCAAAAGTGCACTTCACCGAAAGTGCACTTTCATGAACACCACTAGAACGAACGGACAATGTCCTCCACTGTGGTGTGGTAGTCACAGACCTTAGGGTTAGGGCTTGGGTTAAGGATAGTGGATAGCCCTACTAGGTATCCACTATCCTTAACCCAAGCCCTAACCCTATGGTCTATGACTACTGCACCACAGTGGAGGACATAGGTCCATAACTACTGCACCGTGGAGGACATACAATTTCCTCCACTGTGGTGCGGTTGTCATGGACCTTAGGGTTAGGGCTTGGTTATGGATAGTGGATAGCCCTACTAGCTATCCACTATCCTTAACCCAAGCCCTAACCCTAAGGTCTGTAACCCTTCACTCAAGTGCACTTTCGCATAAGTGGGCATCTACTACCGGATTTCATACTAGTGTAATTTCGATCTCTGTTACTAGACCCATATATATATATATATATATATATATATATATATATATATATATATATATATATATACGCACACACACAGACACACACACACACACACACACACACACACACACACACACACACACACACACACACACACACACACACACACACACACACACACACACGCATACACGCACACACACACACACACACACACACACACACACACACACACACACACACACACACACACACACACACACCATATACATATAATAAAAAATAGCAATCCATGTGCCATCCCTACCAAGTATTTTTAAGTGCCATTGTCCCTTGAAGACTTATTACTTGTCTGAATTTTTTTTCATTGCAGCCATCCCTATATACCTAGTCATTAAATGTCTTCCTTAGTTACATTTCAACACCAGAATAAAAAAAAATGACAAGATATCCATGGCATAACTCAGTATTATTATTGTTGTTTTATTATTAAATAAAAAAAGATAATTAGTATGGTTAGTTAACTTTGACCATAACTCTAATCTCTGCACTCATCTGCTTGAACACAGTTTTTAATTATTTATTTGCATTCCTGTGTTTCAAATTATACTCCACCTTATCATTACATATTACTGCATTGCTTTTTTTAATTTTGAGGTAAGTGAATATTTTAAAAAATAATAAACATGCTGCACTATATATACGCTAAGCAAAATTATTTTCATAATTAGAAAAGCTGCACTCATTAATAAATGCACCATGGTCACGGGCAAGATTAGTAAAATTAGTACCCAATATCTAGCTATAGTGTTCAAAACAGCACTTAAATAGATATTTCAAAGTGAGGCAGACTGAACGACAGAGCAAGCATCAGTGCACAGTAGAATAAAATATGAAATTTACAAAGGACTAGAAAATTACTGATACAATACTGAAGAGCCACACTGATGACTTTTGGTGCAGTTCTAGCTGCATCTCCTTTTCTTATGCTATCAGATAATTCTCTTGTGATGCAAGACCTTCCCCTTTATCACTATACTCTTGCAAGCACTGCCAAGAAGCCCACATCAAAAAGTCAGTGTTGGTCTGCAGAGAATTTTGGAAAGGCAGAAATCGAGAGAAGTAAAATGAAAAAAAAAAAATTAAAACAAAAACAAAACTATTCTCATTTCTCTACCAAAGGAAAGGGTTTTGGAAGCAATATATAGTCTTAGATTTCTGCTCACTACACTAAATGATGAGTGCAAAGCATCAAATAAGGTATTGAGGAAGTCATGGTCTCCAGTGCTGATATCAGACTACAACTGACTTCCAACAATAAAAGCATAATAAAAATAAATAACTAACTACAGAAGCTAAAATGACCACTTCGAGACATCAAGTGATACGATTTTCATTAAAAAGGAAGGACATTAAAGGGTATTCTAGGTGCAATAATATGGTGCTGTTTTATTTTCCTGAAAGTAAACTGGTAACATTTTTAACTTCTCAGGGTGGTTTTTGTTAAAACCCATTGAGCCTTCTACTCTAGAGTCTGTGTGTCACTTAATGCATCAAATGGACATTTCAATCTAAACCTGTGCAGGGACACCATTTGTCCAGTAATCATCAAGTTCTTAAGCTATTTGAAAAGAGGGCAAACTGTATACTATCCAGACATATAAGCACACTTTTTATAGGAGAAAAACCCATTGAGCAATATTTAACAGTGGCCCCTATTTTTGGGCCTTTGTTCAACCTTTACTTCCGGTATTGTTTAGATTTGTTGTGCTAAGTGGTTGAGAGGTAGGAGCTCAGCAGTCAGGAGGTACAGTTTTGAAGTCTACCACGTATGCATTTGAGGGACTGGGTGGGAGGTACAGTTTTCGAGTGTACCATGTATGAATTTGAGGGACTGGGTGGGAAGCACGGATTTATGAAACTCAAAGGAAATTTCAAGAAGTGGCAAAACAAAAATGAACTGAACTTCATGGTAAGTTGGGACAATTCAAACTGTACAGTCCCTCAGGAATACACTCCCACAACCCCAATATATATATATATATATATATATATATATATATATATATATATAAATATATATATATATATATATATATATATATATATATATATATATATATATATACATATTACACACACACACCAAGTCTCTGGTCACACAAACATAGGGAAAAGTGCAAAGTTCATTAGTGATGAATTTGATTTTCAACCAATTTACTTCACAATATCAGCACTCACTGAGAGAGACATTTTGATGGAGGAGTTGTTACTCTCTTTGAAACATGAAAAAGCAGTGTTGTATCATAAAGGTTGAAACTGCAGTAGTTTGGCATTATATTTGCATCTTGAAATGCCCTACTGCATTACAGTGGAGGGCTTTTGTGGCTTGACATGTGAAGAGATGTAATGGATGTCATGGCTGGTAAGGATTACATGCAATATGTGGCATGACTGTTACACATTCTTTAAGTGATTTCCTTGCCACATTTCCTATATACTTGAAGGTCTATCTAGTGATTAACTGTAGCTGAATTGTGTTATTTCTGTGGACTGTGTATTACCAAGCAGAAGAAGAAACATGGATAACTTTCAGTTTAAATAAGGCATATTGAGACTTAGCTACACAGGAAAGAATTTACATTATTGCCAGCAACTGTTTCGTTAATGATGAATACATATGTTTGTTTTTTTTTGTTACTGATGGTCTTATTGGCTTCTTCAAGTTAAATAACTTTTCTATACATGCTACATCTTTAATTCAGTGCTTAGTCCACATACCATTAAAAAAGACAGTTGTGTTGGGGTGAAATATCATCATTAGAGTTCATCATACAATTTAGAAATTTCTAGCTACTTCTCCAAGAAGCCAATATTGTGGAAGTTAACCTGCCATTCCCACTATCTTAGTAATAGACTTGCATACCGATACACACACACACACACACACACACACACACACACACACTCATGCACACTGTGTACTGACTGGGCACATGCCAATTGCTTAACTGATCAGGTGACAGATGTTGAAGCTGCATTCATTTTTTGTTACAGTATTAACTACCCTCAGACATGGAGTGCAACACATTAGGGCAAACCTCACATCAAACTACCAGCTGCATGTAACTTACAGAATGCATGCAATGTCCTGTGTACCATACCCTTATAGCATTATCATGAAACTCAACTTTATTATAGAAGTTTTTTTTTCAGAGTTCTTTTATGCAAGAATGAATCAAAGCAAGCATATAAGCAGTAACACAAAATTAATACTTATTACAAATATGGAAATCTATTTAGATTACAGATACTATAAAATAAAAAAATGAAGAAATTAGGTACAGGTGGCAAGCTAAAAGACCAGTAAGAAAAACAAATGATAAAGTTCAAAGCCAAGTGCCAGAAATAATGTATCCTCAAACTTCCCAAAATCAATGTTGGACTTGCAAAATGTGCCTTTAAAAGTTGTGAATAGCAACACTTACCTAAATTAGTAACACTTGATAAAAGAGCTGTAATAAAAAAACAGACCACATCAAATTTCACTCAACTGTCCAGATTTAAGCAGAATGTCTAGATTTTTGCCTCACATTTTTGGTCTGATCCTCATAAAATTTGTGTTTTTTTGACAAATCACTGAGAACTGAGGTCACTAAATAATAACATACATTTGAGTTTCAGACTTCATACCTTTCAGAAAATGAATGCTAACAGAAGTTGTGTTAGTCTAGCAACTTTCTAAATTTGTAAGATCAACATTTAAAAATATGTTCTTATTTTTGGGCCATTGTTCCCCATTATTTTTGGCTTTGTCCAGATTTCCTGTACTAAGAGCTTGAAAGGCATGATCTTCACAGAGATGCAATAGTGCCATGATGTAGTTGCATATAGACAAAACAATGCAGCAATGATAGAGCAGACACAGTCAGTAGAAAACAGCCCAGACTCAGTATATGGAGTATTTCTTAAAATGTCTAAATAGCCAAGCAGTTGTCCAAGAATGCTGAATATCCACAGCAGCTTGGAGCAAATTCTCTGGACAGTTATCAAAGCATCCAAAAAGCAATTGAAACCCAGCTGAGACTGTGGACTTGCCAGCAACTTTCCCCCAAATGAGTCTTGGTACCCATCATGAATACCAGAAATTCTCCCTCCAGACTTCAAAGAATGTTGGGCAAAACCTTAAATGCAGTCAATGACAATATTGGACTGGTGAAACAGTCTGCAACTTTCTGTAAATGGGAACTGGTATCCAGTAGAAGTGGCAGAAGTTCTCCCTCTAGAATTCAAAGGACACCTGGCAAAATATCCAGTGACAAAAAGGAAATATAGCCACCAGAAAAAAGTGAGGAATGTAGCCGGCAAGAGCTTTCCCAAGTCAGAACATAGCATCTATCATAAGCGCAGGACTTTACCCTTAGAAACTTCAAGAAACACACTTATGAAAGT
Source organism: Protopterus annectens (assembly GCF_019279795.1). Taxonomy (NCBI): domain Eukaryota; kingdom Metazoa; phylum Chordata; order Ceratodontiformes; family Protopteridae; genus Protopterus; species Protopterus annectens. Next base: position 128,602,692 of record NC_056735.1, read on the forward strand.
AATTCCCACACAGAAATTATTAGTACTGTAGAGCAACCAGAAATATCAGGGAACCAGCAGTGAAAATTCAGAACATGAGACAAGAGTAGTGACCTTAGACACTCATCTGCTGCCATACCCAAGACATACATTACAGTCCTAATTCAAGGTTCAAGGCTCCTTTGTTCCTACTACAGGTGAACTGTTAGTTGCAACACACACACACACACACACACACACACACACACACACACACACACACACACACACACACACACAAAATGTTTTTACAATCAAATAGCAGGAATACCCAAATCATAATCCACAGTAGATGTATAAAATCCACAGCCACAGATTAGTAAATAAATGCTATTTGACAAATAGAAGAACACTAATACTTTTTATCTCCTAACAGAATTATTCACCTGGTCAGAGAAATTATTAATGTCTGTCTTTCTACTGGGTGGTACAGTGGTGCAGTGGTTACTGTTGTCACCTCGCATTAAGAGGGTCTCCGGTTCACTTCTCGGCTGGGATGCAGCCTTCTGTGGGGAGTATGCATATCCTCCCTACATTCATGTTGTTTTCTTGCAGGTGCTCCATTTTCCTCTCACATTCCAAAGACATGCAACTGGAGTGTTTCTCCCTGGACCTCTGCTGAAAATAAGCTCTGTCCCAGTCATACTTTTCTGATAAACAAATGTTGAATAAAAATAAATAAAAAATACTATCAAAAATGTAATAATGAAAAATCAGGTATAGTCACTATAATTATTAAACTTGAGTAGGCTTCTTTAATAACATAACTTGAATTATTTACTAATTGCTTAAATCCAAAACCACTGCTTTACTTTACTACTCAGATGCCTTATTTTCTGTTTTTAAACAAATAAATCACTGGCCTGGATGGTTAAACCATTTGCTTTACCTTTGATTTCAATACATTGGGGTGAATGATTTCTACCACAACACAAAAAAGACAATTCTCAACTGTCCAGATTTTTACTGACAGGTCAGATTTTTACTTTATATTTTTGGTCTGCCCCTCGTAAAGTCAGTGGTTTTCCAGAAAATCATTGAGGATTAAAGTCACAAAATAAGAAGACATTTGAGTTGTAAACAAGATATCCTTCAAAAAAATGCATGTCAATGTATAACCTATTATTCTAGCATCTCTCTAAGTTCATAAGAGCAATATTTAAAAGTGTCCCTATTTTGGACCTTTGTGCACCCCATAATTTTTGCCTGTTTGTAGATTTCTTGTACTAAAAGGTTAAGAGGTATCTCACCTCTGTTTTCATGTGTGCTGCTTATTGTTTACCTTTGCAGGACTTTTTTTTTTTTTTTTGCACTGTAAGACTGAATGTTGTTGTCCCAGCATAATTAGGCTTTCAGCTCAGAATTGCATCAGAGAAGTATGATTTATAACAATAGGAATTTCTTTGAAACTTTGCATTTTTGATGTATATCACAGACTGCTTTCTTGAGACCTTCTTAAAATCTGAGATAAAGGACTATCAGCTGATTTGTTGCACTGTAGTCCAAAACTCCACTACTTCTGGTCTTACAATATACGCACTGTTTCAGGACTATAAAGCTGTTACCATTATCTGTCATCATACCTTTTAATCTCTGTGCAAGAAATTTGGACAAAGCCTGAGAAAATGGGGGGTGGAGGTCCAAAATAGTGTCAAATTATAAATATTACTCTTATAAACTTAGAAAGTTGCTATTGTATGCATTTTCTGAAGAATTTAAAGTTTGAAATTCAAGTGCATGTCATTATTTAGTGTCTTCAGTCCTCAGATCATCCAAGTGATTAGCCAGAAAACCACAAATTTTATGGGGAACAGACTACAAATAGGAGGCAAAAATCTGGACATTCTGCAAAAATCTGGACAGTTGAGAGGCATGTCTGTCATAACTATAGATGGTACTCTAATCACATATCATAGTATTTGAAAACCTCCAAACAACACAAATATACTCTTTACAAATACAAACCCAGGAAACCTAACAGCCACTTACAAAATCCACACTAATTTCTGTCTCATTCCAATAATAGCAAAGATGCACACACCCAATTATTCAAATTCTACCTTCCAGGAAAATACAAAAACACCAATCCATTGTTTTCATAAATCTCTCTACTAAAGGTAGCTTGTCATTTTAAGAACTTACAGGGGTGGGGTCTCCAGTAACTCTCCACTTGCCAGCAGAATCTACATAATGATCAAAGAGAACAAAAAGGTATTCAAGTTTCAATGTCCCAAGAAAATTATACATGCAGTGATACTGGCTCTGTCACTGACCCTGTCAAAAAGCAGCAAACCAAATTAGTAATTTAGACAGACCAGACCTGACAGAGAATGAGAGAGAAAATGTATCAGCTTACCAGAATGGATTGTTTTCATGGACAGCATGAAAAATAAAAGCATTTGGAAATATTGTGGATGTATTAATGTATTTTATAGCAATTTCTTTAAGTCATAAGCATATCTGGCAGTATAATTATCAATGCTTCCTATGAGAAAATGTTTCTAAACCTTTCTGTGAGCATCACTGTATCAGCCTAGAAAAAGCAAAATGGCTACCCATAAAACAAAGATCTAGCCTACTTTGAGGATACCAGCTCTACAGACTTCTCCAACTCCAAAAACTTACTCTCCTTGCAGCTAGACTTCATGAAGAAACATCTTCATGCAACACGAGATGCCAGTCACAAGCCAAACTAACTCTCATTACTCCTAGAACCAAATCCCACAGCACTGCACATGCTTTCGTTTCTCAGACACCTACTCTTTGACAAGCTCTCCCCATTGACATTAAGGAAACCAATACTTATTCCAAATTCAGAATGCAACTCCAAAAGTTCTTTTTCATCCAAGCCAAATGCTCCTGCATCAACACAGGACACATCACCTAACCTAACTCCTCTTCTCGGGATTTACTGAATATTGACCCATTTTAGAGAATAATGTATATATTGCACATTGCACTCTGCTTGATCGTGCATTACACTCTGCTTGATCACTAGAATTGTATATGCACAGTTTTGTTTTCTAAGTAATTACTCTGAACTAGTCTGTTACTGCTTATATTTCTGTATATTTTTTTTGTTTATGAAATGTTTTGTATTTCATCCAGGCTGAGTTTGAAATTGATCAATATTGATCAATGCGGTACCCTGTTAAACAAATATAAACAAACTTAATATCATCAAGCAAATGAGACAGGGGAAGGGACACATTAAATATCCTGACTTGCCATTTAAATTGGGATGGGTGGCGACCCTAAACTTGCTGTACCTACTGTATAGTCCAATGCAGTGAACATCCTCTTGTTGTTACCCCCCACCCCAAGGCTTACTCAGACATATCTATCTTCAGTGCTGGCATAATACATTTCATAACCTACTGAAAAATAATCTAGTACTGTTTTCAACTTCACAGTAAATTCTGAAGGTAACAAGACAGAAAAATGGATCGATGGAAAATTAAATCAGTATTGCATTGCACTGCAACTTTTGGGGAAAATTATTAAGTTTTACATGTTAATCATGACAATCAGTCCTATCACTGATGCTCTGAGCATCTTTCGCACCTATAACTGAACTGACTTTTCATTGTCTCTAGTACCCATGGGTGCCTATGAAGTCAGTTGAACAAAAGTATTTTATTTAACAACTGATTTTTATGCCATTAGCAAAATGGATAAATGTTGTTGTAGTCTATGTTTGATGACAATTTCTAGTCTATGCTAAAGTCGGAAATATATCGCATTTCAAGATATTTTGATCCTCCTTTCTTCCTCTAAAAATCAGATTATTTTGTGTTTGTTTTTTAGTTCTATTATAGCAAATATATTTGCATTTCTTTTTCCAGAATCATCACCCAAACTTTAGGAATAATTGTAGGCCATTTTTCACTTTTAATTTCAGGTATTTCTTGCTTAATTTAACACTCAGGCTACCTTAAGTTCATTAGTAGTTACTAGTCATACAGCCAGAAGACCACTGGGGAGTGAGGGAATCAAACCCTGTGCCACAGGAAGCAGCTCATTAACAGGCCATAGCCTTAACCCTGTACATTCCTTTAGCACTTTATCTAATAGTTTTAAATTGAAACATTACCATTATAAAGCAACCAGAGTAGACCTTTAATGATTTAAAGTTCATTATTTAAAATTTGACTTGTTTTTTCTGATGCCTTTATGGTATAGGGAGGATTATAGAAATAGTCATTAATATTTTAGTCTTTAGAGTGTGTACATCAATCAGTAACATGTATATTCAATACTATTATTATCCTTTTCCAAGTTTAACCATTAACAGAAACAATGAATCCATAATATTACTTCAGGGGCTTAAAGTCAGTCATGGTGTTGCAGCAACTGAACACCTTTAACATATCCTCAAATGCATATCTGTCCCCATCACATTGCATAATTGGTATCCACAATTAGACTTCATTTATTTTCAGAAATGTAAAGGCCTCCTAAGTCAAAACTCTAAGGCATATGCAACTGGTCAGGTAGAAAACCGAAAGTTTTATTTAAGAGTATTAATGGATGTACAGCTTACAATAATTAGAAAAAGTGTGTGTGTGTGTGTGTGTGTGTGTGTGCGCATGTGTGTGTGTGTGTGTGTGTGTGTGCATGTGTGTGTGTGCATGTGTGTGTCTGTGTGTGTGTGCGCATGTGTGTGTGTGCGCGTGCGTGTGTGCGTGCGTGCATGCGTGCGTGTGTGTGTGTGTGTGTGTGTGTGTGTAAATGTATCTGTGGAGGAAGGGGCCTATTTTATAACCTATAAAAACAGGAGAATGTGATGTATTTAGAATAATAAATGCTGTCTTTATTATTATCATCTAAAAATCAAATTCCAGTGAAAACAGTCTAAGAACAATTTTACTTTTTTAAACCCCTATGTTTAATGTTGCATCAGACCACAACATGCTAATATGCTGAGCACTTAAGGAACAAAAATATATCCCAAAATTACTTCAAAACATTCTATGGCATCTTCATATTAGATTATTATATATGTTTCCATACCTTACAGACCTTTTATTGTTTTGTTTTAGTGCGTTTTCTTTTTTACACGGACAAAAGTCTGCCTTCCTCAGTAGCTCAGACTAGTTATTACCTTAATTTTCCTTTTTTACAAATGAGCCAAAGATTCTGTTCTCAGTTTATAGATAGTATCTAGCAGTTATATTGCTTAGAGTACACTTTTGTTATTTGTTATCAAATATTTCTGCATGACTAGAGAGTGATGACACAGTGCTAAGAGAAGCACTGTGGCAGATAATGCACCAAAAACTGTGTTGAAACCAAAAATGTTGACTGATTATCAGTGACAAAAGGATAGTGGCCATAGAACGATGTTCTAAAGAGCATTCTTGTTTATCACAGGGCTGCTTTGATGCAGTTTTCTTTGATCACTGTTACATTAACAAAAACTATTCCTTTGCACTGTTATATATAGAGTGACATCAATCATGTGTCATTTATACGGAGCAGAGCTAGGATGTTAAGTAAATAAGAAATGTACTCACCATTGTTACATATTCTTTCTGTGAAGTACCCCAAGAAATAATTTAGAATATTCAATTTAAAGTCATTAGAACAAACTGAGGTAAGCTGAAGCATAGATTTGGCAGGCTTCCCAGGAAAGAAATTGTTTATTTATAAAGTGGATTTTTTATTTTTACCCTTCTGTATATAAGAAATGTTACCATTCGGTAGCACAAGCCGAATGTCAGCTTTTGGAGTTCTGGCACATTCTGCTTTGAAATTTCCTACCCTAATAATTCAGTACTACATGCTACCCTAAGTGCATTTAAATGTATTGCAGCATTTTCTATCTGGATCTGCTAAGGTAGTTTTAAACATTTTAAAGGTCCAAAGAAGTGTGCAGTCTGAAACATAGCCAGGATAAAAAAAAAATCTGGTTTAGTAAATACTTATCAGTAAGTGCTTTTGCGAGTACTAGGCTTGCTTCATCAGACCAGTTAACTAAACATATACACACATATCAATTTAAAAACTTTCCAGAGCCCATTAACCAATCATGTTAACTCTCATAAACACATGACCAAAAAAGAAAGTATGTCATTCAGCCAGCAAAGGCATCTTAAAAGGATAGTACTAGTACACATGAAGCACTTACTGATAAGTATTTAATAAACCAGAGTTTTTCATCCTGGCCGTGTATCAGGCTGCACACTTCTTTGGCTTTTTAGTATTTCTAATTTTAGTGAACAGTCTATTCATCTTAGTTGCTGGTGTGTATTGTTTTGTTGATTTTTAAAAATGTATCTGCTCCTGCTGCTAATTTTAAATTCCGGGGATGTTTGGGATTGTCATTTAAACATAGAAAACCCCATTCCATGTACTTCACTCCACAAGGTAAATAGCAATACTTTACATTGGTGACCCTGCAACAGTTAACAGATTTCTCACACCAACATTACAAAAAAAAAAAAAACAAAGGGAAGCTCACAAAACAGTGTACAACAAAACAAAAGCCCTTACCAATCTGCTATGATTTGCAAACCCAAAAACAAAACCATACCACTAAATACCTACATATAAAAAAAAATAATAAAATAAAATAAAAATACCATGTTTTTGCAGGGAAAAGTCTTTCTTAATCCCACATGTAGGGGATTGTGCTATCAACACCCCCCCACACACACACACAAATGCAAACATACTAACTCTGAGATTGAATATCAGATTGGAAAAAAGTAAACCTCTAATCCTGCCATACTACAATCTCTATATTCATACTAGGATGCATTTTGACAAAGCAGTGAGTTGACTGAGCAAGTCATCAAATCACTGCTTTGACAAATTAAATGAAGGACTGAAGGGCTCTCATACACATAAGAAGAGACACACATATATTTGGATTTATATTATATTATATTACTGAGTTTTAAGAAACCTCAAAATTCATATTTTCAACACCATATGATCAAGTTTCCAAAAACTCAAAATAAAAAAAATATATATGTTTTAATATACTGCCCACTGTAAGAGAGGAATACTAAAAGAGATACATTATGATATCATAATATATGGTATTGTATACATCATGCTATATAATAGCATGTTTTAAAATGTGTTATGCAGCAAGGAGCTGAATACATAAAAATGTACTGTGTATTTATAAACATATGAAATCTTTTAATAATTACTATTCTTCTAGAATAATCAGTAAATGTGTGCAGTAACTTACATATATATATATATATATATATATATATATATATATATATATATATATATATATATATATATATATATATATATATATATATATATGTATATATATGGATTCACTTCAGAAGCTCGAAATACTGAAATCTCAAATTTCAGTATCTCGAGCTTCAAGAAGCTGAATCCACAGAACAGCGAAAGTTCAGAAGTGCAAAATTCAAAACCTCAAATACAGGAGGTTTTGAATTTTGCACTCTAAACTTCCGCTGTGGTCATGCATGTGTGTGTGTGTGTGTGTGTGTGTGTGTGTGTGTGTGTGTGTGTGTGTGTGTGTGTGTGTGTGTATGTGTGTGTTAAGGTGTTTGGGTAGGGGCTGTGGTGTGTGTCAGTGTCTTTTGTTGCTGTGATATGTGTGTCTGAGGAGAATGCAGCTTGTGTGGCGGTGTTTTGTGTGTGTTTGTATATAGTGCGACCTCGGAGTGAGAATATTTAAGTAGGGGGGCTTGCCCCCCCTGCTTTCATGTAGTAGACAGATTGTGTGTGTTTGTGTGGAGAATGGTGTGTGAGTGTGTGTGTGTGTGTGTGTGTGTGTGTGTGTGTGTGTGTGTGTGTGTGTGTGTGTGTGTGTGTGTAAATGTATCTGTGGAGGAAGGGGCCTATTTCATAACCTATAAAAACAGGAGAATGTGATGTATTTAGAATAATAAATGCTGTCTTTATTATTATCATCTAAAAATCAAATTCCAGTGAAAACAGTCTAAGAACAATTTTACTTTTTTAAACCCCTATGTTTAATTTTGCATCAGACCACAACATGCTAATATGCTGAGCACTTAAGGAACAAAAATATATCCCAAAATTACTTCAAAACATTCTATGGCAGCTTCATATTAGATTATTATATATGTTTCCATAGCTTACAGACCTTTTATTGTTTTGTTTTAGTGCGTTTTCTTTTTTACACGGACCAAAGTCTGCCTTCCTCAGTAGCTCAGACTAGTTATTACCTTAATTTTCCTTTTTTACAAATGAGCCAAAGATTCTGTTCTCAGTTTATAGATAGTATCTAGCAGTTTTATTGCTTAGAGTACACTTTTGTTATTTGTTATCAAATATTTCTGCATGACTAGAGAGTGATGACACAGTGCTAAGAGAAGCACTGTGGCAGATAATGCACCAAAAACTGTGTTGAAACCAAAAATGTTGACTGATTATCAGTGACAAAAGGATAGTGGCCATAGAACGATGTTCTGAAGAGCATTCTTGTTTATCACAGGGCTGCTTTGATGCAGTTTTCTTTGATCACTGTTGCATTAACAAAAACTATTCCTTTGCATTGTTATATATAGAGTGACATCAATCATGTGTCATTTATACGGAGCAGAGCTAGGATGTTAAGTAAATAAGAAATGTACTCACCATTGTTACATATTCTTTCTGTGAAGTACCCCAAGAAATAATTTAGAATATTCAATTTAAAGTCATTAGAACAAACTGAGGTAAGCTGAAGCATAGATTTGGCAGGCTTCCCAGGAAAGAAATTGTTTATTTATAAAGTGGATTTTTTATTTTTACCCTTCTGTATATAAGAAATGTTACCATTCAGTAGCACAAGCCGAATGTCAGCTTTTGGGGTTCTGGCACATTCTGCTTTGAAATTTCCTACCCTAATAATTCAGTACTACATGCTACCCTAAGTGCATTTAAATGTATTGCAGCATTTTCTATCTGGATCTGCTAAGGTAGTTTTAAACATTTTAAAGGTCCAAAGAAGTGTGCAGTCTGAAACATAGCCAGGATAAATAAAAAATCTGGTTTATTAAATACTTATCAGTAAGTGCTTTTGCGAGTACTAGGCTCGCTTCATCAGACCAGTTAACTAAACATATACACACATATCAATTTAAAAACTTTCCAGAGCCCATTAACCAATCATGTTAACTCTCATAAACACATGACCAAAAAAGAAAGTATGTCATTCAGCCAGCAAAGGCATCTTAAAAGGATAGTACTAGTACACATGAAGCACTTACTGATAAGTATTTAATAAACCAGAGTTTTTCATCCTGGCCGTGTATCAGGCTGCACACTTCTTTGGCTTTTTAGTATTTCTAATTTTAGTGAACAGTCTATTCATCTTAGTTGCTGGTGTGTATTGTTTTGTTGATTTTTAAAAATGTATCTGCTCCTGCTGCTAATTTTAAATTCGGGATGTTTGGGATTGTCATTTAAACATAGAAAACCCCATTCCATGTACTTCACTCCACAAGGTAAATAGCAATACTTTACATTGGTGACCCTGCAACAGTTAACAGATTTCTCACACCAACATTACAAAAAAAAAAAAAAAACAAAGGGAAGCTCACAAAACAGTGTACAACAAAACAAAAGCCCTTACCAATCTGCTATGATTTGCAAACCCAAAAACAAAACCATACCACTAAATACCTACATATAAAAAAAAAATAATAAAATAAAATAAAAATACCATGTTTTTGCAGGGAAAAGTCTTTCTTAATCCCACATGTAGGGGATTGTGCTATCAACACCCCCCCACACACACACACAAATGCAAACATACTAACTCTGAGATTGAATATCAGATTGGAAAAAAGTAAACCTCTAATCCTGCCATACTACAATCTCCATATTCATACTAGGATGCATTTTGACAAAGCAGTGAGTTGACTGAGCAAGTCATCAAATCACTGCTTTGACAAATTAAATGAAGGACTGAAGGGCTCTCATACATATAAGAAGAGACACACATATATTTGGATTTATATTATATTATATTACTGAGTTTTAAGAAACCTCAAAATTCATATTTTCAACACCATATGATCAAGTTTCCAAAAACTCAAAATAAAAAAAATATATATGTTTTAATATACTGTCCACTGTAAGAGAGGAATACTAAAAGAGATACATTATGATATCATAATATATGGTATTGTATACATCATGCTATATAATAGCATGTTTTAAAATGTGTTATGCAGCAAGGAGCTGAATACATAAAAATGTACTGTGTATTTATAAACATATGAAATCTTTTAATAATTACTATTCTTCTAGAATAATCAGTAAATGTGTGCAGTAACTTACATATATATATATATATATATATATATATATGTGTGTATATATATGGATTCACTTCAGAAGCTCGAAATACTGAAATCTCAAATTTCAGTATCTCGAGCTTCAAGAAGCTGAATCCACAGAACAGCGAAAGTTCAGAAGTGCAAAATTCAAAACCTCAAATACAGGAGGTTTTGAATTTTGCACTTCTAAACTTCCGCTGTGGTCATGCATTCGTGTGTGTGTGTGTGTGTGTGTGTGTGTGTGTGTGTGTGTGTGTGTATGTGTGTGTTAAGGTGTTTGGGTAGGGGCTGTGGTGTGTGTCAGTGTCTTTTGTTGCTGTGATATGTGTGTGTGAGGAGAATGCAGCTTGTGTGGCGGTGTTTTGTGTGTGTTTGTATATAGTGCGACCTCGGAGTGAGAATATTTAAGTAGGGGGGCTTGCCCCCCCTGCTTTCATGTAGTAGACAGATTGTGTGTGTTTGTGTGGAGAATGGTGTGTGAGTGTGTGTGTGTGTGTGTGTGTGTGTGTGTGTGTGTGTGTGTGTGTGTGTGTGTGTGTAGTGGTAGTACCACAAAATTCAAAACCTCCAGTATTCGAGGTTTTGAATTTCGCGGTTTTCAGTTTTCATTCTTGTGTGGATTCGGCTTCTTGAGGCTCGAGATACCGAAATTTGAGATTTCAGTATTTCGAACTTCTGAAATGAATCTATGTATATATATATATATATATATATATATATATATATATATATATATATATATACATTTATTTATATTATATGATTGAATTTTCAGAAACTCAAAATTCATATGGGAGGTTCTGAGAACTTGAAAAAAATAAATAAAAAAATCTAGAGTTTCAAGATGGCAGCATTCCAGTGAGCACCATAGCAATATGGCTCCACAAAAACAAATAAAACTGCTGAAAGAAATGAAGAATAAGGTCTGAAAAACTTTCTTTTTGGTAAATAACATATCTGCGACCAAAACAATGCCTCCAGTGAAGAGTTAAGTAGAGTATCCTGAGAAATATTAAACTAACTTTCTTGTAAGCAAACCACGCTAGCACAAATCCATGATAATGGCCTGATACAGTCAAATAGAAGGAAAAGGAAAAAAGGGAAGCCGAGCTGACCAAAATGTCAAGCAAAATTGAAATAATGGAAACACAAATGATCAAAACAAAATTCTCACAAGTGGTTACACCAGAAAAAGAAACTATAAAAGGCAAAGAACCACAAGACAACTGGAGAACCTGAAACTCTGTACAAAATCTAAAGTGGAGCAAACATTCAACCTAGTTGACCTAAAATCTGTATTAATACCTCTCCAAATAACCATTCAAAAATTTTCATCCCAACTTTATGGTTCAGAAACACATTAAGTCAAATAGCTTCCCAACTAGAAAAAAAAAAAACAAAGCTAAAGTGTCTGAAATTGAAAAAAAAATAGACCTAATGAAAGAAAATGCCAAGAAGATCCATGTGATGCAACAGAAAATCATTGATTTGGAAGGAAGAAGTAGGAGGAACAATATACTAATTTGTGTTATCACAGAAAAATATGAACAAGTACAACTAATAGAAACAGTAAAACAAGTCACGGGCCACCTTTTAGAGAATGATTCAGAAGCTGGTGAGATGGAGATCGAAAGAGTACACCAAGTTCTTCACAAAACTCAGACAAACTAAGATAAATTCATGCTAAATTGCTTAACCATCAAGATTCATAGGTTCATAGGTAGGTACTAGGCTATCAGCCCTGGGGCTTATACAAGTCCAGCCAAAAAGGTAGCCTGGCTTTTGCCTCCCAAGAAAATTATTTTCCTGTGCCACTGTCGAGCAGAGCCACAGAGGTGATCCCTGGGGTGAATTTCCTATTTCCCATCCAATCATCAAGATTTTTCTTGAAGAGTGCTAATGAGGACCTTTGTTTGATATAGATAGGCAGTTTATTCCAGAATATGGGAAGTCTCTAGGACAGGAATCTATCCTTCCGGCATGTTCTGTTTATTGTGGTGACAAGGTTTAGGTCCCTAGAGCATGTAGCTTGGAGGGATTGGGATTTCTTTAAGTAGAGCATGTCCAACAGCTCTGGGTTTGACATTGCTTTGTATGTTAGGCAGAGATCACCTCTGAGTAGGCAATATGCGACGGAGTAAAGCTGGAGTTTTTTGAGACAGTCTGCATAGGGCATCTGTTTGAGGCCAGTAATCCCCTTTGTGAGGTATTTCTGCAGCCTTTCCAGTTGTTGTAGATGTCTCGTGAGGTACATACCAAAAGGGGCGTTGTACTCTATAATGGGTCTAATGAGTGATGAGTAGAGGGGAAGAATGACCTCTTTTTTTCTGGATGAGAAACCTTTTGTGATGAGGTGTGCCACTTTGAAGGATTTCCTGACTACTGTGGCAATGTGATTATCAAAGGAGAGACTACTGTCCACCTGTGTCGCAAGGTCTCTTATCACACTTTCGGTGTTAAGTATACTACCGCCTATGTTGTAGTTCATGGGTACAGAGTTTTTACCAAAGGGGATGACAATGCACTTTCTATAATTGAGCTTGAGGCCATGGCTTTGACACAAGGCATCTGTCTCAGTGAGGAACTTTTGTAGGATGTCCACATTATTAGGAGTTTCGATTATGGCTCCTAGTTTGCAGTCATCTGTGAACTTCGTTAGCCAAAGACCTTCTGTGTTAGCCTGTACTTCAGAGAAGTAGATACCAAACAGGAGAGGACCCAGGACTGAACCTTGTTGTGCTCCACTTGTCACTGGTCTGAAGTCGGATTTGGAGTCTGCTACTTTCACAGTGGGGGTTCTGTCAGTGAACCAGTTGGCAACCCATCTTGTGACATAGGGATTTATACCTAGTTTAGTGAGTTTATCTATAATTCCAGAGTGGGGGATGGTGTCAAAAACCTTGGCAAGATCTAGATAGGCTGTCTGAACCACCTTACCCTTGTCTATGGCTTTGGTGACTGCTTCAAAGAAGTCTATCAGGTTTAGGAGACATGGTCTGCCATTTACAAACCTGAACTGGGTGGGATCCAGAGTTTGAAGATTACCAATGTCTTTGTTTATAAGTTCCATGATGATATGTTCCATGGCTTGCAGGCTCATCAGGCTAATGGGGCATTAGTGCTCGGGGTCTGTGGTGGCTCCCCCCTTGTGGAGTGGAATAAATGTTGCTGTGCGCCATTTGGCAGGCACAAAGCCTGAGGCAAGGCTATGATTGAACATGGTACTTAGATGGGGTGTCAGTTTGTTCTGTAGTTCATGTAGAACGCAGCCTGGGATGTTGTCTCATCCCATGGATGCTGTGTTCTTGGCTTTGGAGAGTGTGGTTTTTACCTGTGCAGTCGTGATTACAGGAACTTTGCATTCTTCTGGTATAGAGATGGGCTCTTTAGGGGGTGAGAGGGGGGTAAAGTTAGCACTGAACCTATCTGCCAGGATGTTGGCAATATCAATTGGGTCTGTCTATGTAGTACCATTGTGCTGTAACTCAGAGCAGATCTGAGTGTTGCCATTGAGATTCTTGACATAGCTATAGAATGCTTTGTGGTTGTCTTTAGAATCAGTGGCGATTTTGTTTTTGTAACTAGCTTTGGAGGATTTTATCAGGAATCGCAGCTTCTTACTGAGGCTGACCAGGGAGCTCCTCCACTCATGGGATATTACTCTCTTTTGCAAGAGTTTCTTCCTTCTGTTGTACAGTTTGTTTATGGCAGGGGACCACCAAACTGGCTTCCTTTTTTTGGAGGATAGCATCTTGGTTCTGTTTGGGATAGCACAATGTTTATGAAATTCTAATGGCAGCAAAAAAAAAATCTGTTTCATTAAATGGAAGCAAAATATCATTAGTGCAGAACATACACTTCCAAATAAAATAGAAAAGACAACAATTATCTCCGTTCTGTGCTAATTTAATAACAAAAAAAAATCAAGTTCCAGATGAGGTATCCAAATACATTACTCTTCCACCATAAGGATGTTAATCACATGATTGAATCTGCCAAAGAAGCAAAAGCACTTTTTATGAAAATCTTCAAAAAGCTGCCAGATGTTGTAACCTGAAAAAAACCCTCCATGGGAAGATTTGGTAAGAAATGGTACAAAGGGGCAGGTTTAAAATAAATAAATAAGAAAAAGGAAAGTACTGATGAGGCATTGTGTTAATTTGGATTAAGAGGGGAACCAAAAACAGGCTAAAATGTGTGTCACATTAAATATTGAAAGGAACCAGTTGCCTACGCGGATATTTTGATAAGTAACACTCCAATCTCTTTCTTCTCCTTTGAGTTGGACCATTCATAGCTATAAGAGGTCAATTACATGGTTTAACAGCCTGATGGCAAAAGAAAAATTAATGTCTCTTGTTTTCAACAGACTTTGGTTAAGATCAGAAACCAGAGTTTCCAAAACAATAAATGAAGCAACCAGGAACACACCAAAGAAGGAACAACAAAAAAGGATCCACCAAATAACGATTTATTCCAAAATTGATTTCTCTCTGACGTCTCGGCCTAAGCCTTCAAGGAGTACAAATGACTAAAACTCTATTCACATATATATACACCTCATAATCATTCAATAATTGAATCAATTATACAATTAATAATAAAAAACACAATAATTCAATTAACAAGCATTCTCCAGTTAAAATCTTCATTAAGACCTTCAGGGAATAAAGTTTTAAACTTTAAAATAAAAATAGCTTCTTTTTGTTGCAACAAACGTTTTATGTTTGAACAATTATACTTATAATCTGGTATTTGTTCTAAAATAGTTGCACATAAACCATTAGGATTGCTATTATGACATTGTAGAAAATGTGTTGCTACAGGGCTTTCTACTTTTTTGTTGACAATATCTCTGACATGTTCCAAGAGCCTTATTTTGAAGGCTCTCTTCGTCTCTCCAATGTAAAACTTCTTACACGGACAACTTAGGGCATAAATCACCCTTTCTGTACAACAATTAAAAGAATGTTTAACTTGAAAAGCAATGTTGTTAATGTATTCAAAAGAGGGAACTACAAACTTGCAAGCTTTACATTTACCACACCTGAGTGTGCCTCTACTTATAGGATGGTGATGTATAGCATCGCTTGGAAAGTTAAATTTACTTTTTACTAACATGTCCTTGATACTTCTGCCCCTGCAATACGAAAATTTTAAATCAGCATTTAGCCAGGTTTTAACATTGTTCAAAGAACATAAATAGTTCCAAAATTGAAAAACTATTTTAACAAGTTCACCAGAGAAACAGCTATATTTAGTAACAAAATACATGGTTTCTTTATCTTCTGAACTAATGTTTAAATTCCTTACATCATTCTGCTTCCTAAATATTTTGTTATATTTATATTGTTTATCAATATTGCTAAAAAATTTTCCATAACTTTCTTTTAATATAGCCTCATGATAACCCCTTTGTAAAAATGAACTATATAACAAATTTAATTCTCTATGGAATATATTCTTATTGTTGCATAGTCTATTAATACGCAACATTTCACTATATGGCAGGGAATTGATGGTATGTGGTGGATGACCACTAGAACTATGTACATATTGCATTGTGCCTGTAAATTTTCTATTTACTGAAGTAATTAGTTCTTGACCATTCAAAATTTCCAGTTTGACATCAAGAAAGGGAACGCAAGTATCTATCTTTAATCCATCAAACTTCAAGGAGAATCTATTTGAATTTAAATCAACAAAAATTTGATGGGCCAGAGCCTGATCACCTTCCACTAAACAAATTAAATCATCCACATATCGATGGTACTTAATGACATGTTGATGAAAAAATTGATGTCTATATATATACTCAAGCTCAAACAGCCCCATGGCTAAATTTGCATACATGGGGGCAAAAGCAGCCCCCATGGCAGTACCCTGTTTCTGACGATATAATTCATTATGAAATTCAAAAAAGTTGTTAGTTAGAGAAAATTGGGTTAACTCCACAATGTATTCAGTAACAGGAGAGTTGCCTAAAAAGAACCTAATGGCCTCTATGCCAAACCTATGGCTGATACTTGTGTATAGGCTCTTAACATCAATGGTAATCCAATACATGTTCTTATTCCATTTGACATTTCTTATTTTATCAAGAAAATCAAATACATCAATCAAAAAAGAGGGTAGTGCCTTAACATAAGATGGAAAATAATGATGTAAAAATATACCCAAATTACGCAAAAAATATTTGCGACCTGAAACAAATAAATAAATAAGAAAAAGGAAAGTACTGATGAGGCATTGTGTTAATTTGGATTAAGAGGGGAACCAAAAACAGGCTAAAATGTGTGTCACATTAAATATTGAAAGGAACCAGTTGCCTACGCGGATATTTTGATAAGTAACACTCCAATCTCTTTCTTCTCCTTTGAGTTGGACTATTCATAGCTATAAGAGGTCAATTACATGGTTTAACAGCCTGATGGCAAAAGAAAAATTAATGTCTCTTGTTTTCAACAGACTTTGGTTAAGATCAGAAACCAGAGTTTCCAAAACAATAATCAAATCCAGAAAGATCAAAGAGAATTATTGGAGAAGAAGTATAAAGTATATAGTTTGGCAAATGAGAAATTTTCCTTGTTCATGAAAACATAACAATTATGGACTGATTTCAAGTTTCGGCCCTGTACAGACTATTGCTTCAGACTGCTAAACAATATAGGTGTTTTTTTTTTTTTCCTATAAGGGAACATGAACTTTGAAGGAACAAATTATTCTGTTGGCAAAATCATTCAGATGGAAAATATAGTGAACTTTTGGAAGGTAAAAATGTGCAATGCTCTATGAGGTACAAAGCTCCAAATTAATAAAGGCGCTCTAAAGTAACATATTTTGTCATGTAGAAGAGAATAACACGTTAAGAACTGAATCATTCAAGTTTCTTTTAGTTGGCAAAAGTATGTTCTTGCCAATATCTGAGAAGCATTAAAATGGTACAAGTAACAGTCATAGAAAACAAAAACTGTAATAGCTAGTGCACCAATGGCTTCTATCCGATTAACAAGCTATATAATTTTATCACAAGGGATTTTAAATATGGCTAAAGTAAATGCTCCATAACCTTTGTAACTCAAATAAACTTTATAGGAAGTAATTTTAGACGGTAAATCAGTCATCAGAAAAAGAATGTTAGAATGCTTCCCTTACTATTGCTTTTACAAATACACAACAAACATGTGAACTACGTTATGTTATTAATGTTACACATTCTCTTTCATTCTCAAACTGAAATTTTTGTGACTAAAATCTTGGTATACTATAAATGTGTACTAGAAACTACCTTTAAAACACTGATGGTTAAAAAAGAAATCTGAAATGTTCTATTTTTGTATACTTGGGAGGTCCGATAAATAAAGGAGCCAATTTGTGATACAACCTCAGAAGAAGGGAAAATATGACAAAAGCTCATTTTCAAAGTGGCAAGCATGACACAATTCATTCTAATGAAGAACTGTAAAACTAATTTCATATATTATGTTCCTTATTCTGGCTGATAGAAGTATTTCCAAACAAACGCAAACTGTTTCTTGTGCTAAATTTAAATGTCATGTAAAGAATTTTATTTGCATCAGATCATAAAGGCAATACAGCTGTCTTGATAGGTTATATTACTTATTGTTACAGCACTGGGAAACGTGATTTGATGTTTGCTTGAATGTTGTTAAACCTCTACAAATACCGTTGTTTTATTATGAAATGCCTCTTGATACAAATGCTACTCTTTTATTACATCTAAAAACAGATTGATATGGACAGTCTTCTTAGACACCTAGGGTACTCAAATGGTCAGTCAATGATGAGACATGAAACAGCAAAGTACTAAAATCTTGTAAAATCTTTATGGTCTATAATTGTTGTTCCAAGTACTGGTCAAGAATCAGCATAGTATATATGTTAGGTATCTTAAATGAGAAATATGGGTTGGCAAAATTGTGACTACTGTTTCTTGGTGTACTAAATCACATGAAAAATGCAACTCCAGAAACAGTATATTGCAAACATTTAAATCAGTGAAAATTTAAAAAATACAAAAGTACAAAAACATGATAAACTTTTAAATAAGGCCAATCAAAGTTAAGTACAGTTTAAAATGAAGGGTATATAATTTGGGCAATACTTTTAAATACAGAGTCATGGGTCATGAAAGGTGAGTCAGGCAGGATATACAAATCTTAATGTACCTAGTTATTGTTTTTGTAATATAAATGTTTTGAAAAAAATATTAAATAGAGGTATAAAAAAATATCAAATTCTAACTTGCAAAAAAAGGTAACATACCTCTTGGTGTAAACTGTTAACATCTTCCTGAAATGGTAGTTTGGTGGGTAGGCACAGGGATAGAGATTGAAGAGTTAAGTGTTACATAAACAGAGAAATACTTGGTCACACTACAAAAAAAAATATTCATATGAACACAAAGAGAAGACACCAAAACAAATTAACATTAAGGGAAAAACAGTAAGAAAAAGGGATGTGGATAATTGACTCATGGAATGTGAAAGGGATACAAGATAAAAAGAAAAGGAAATTATTTATGCACTTAGCTTTTAAATCAAATGCAAATGTTATATTTATACAAAAATATGTTAAAGGAAGATTGGGAGAAAGACAGGGAGAAGAAATGGATGAAAACAGTAATAGCGTCAGGTAATGAAACAAACAGTAAGGGGGGGTTGCAATTTTAATTAAAAATTGAATCAAAGAGATGATTATACATCATGACACCAATATAAATGGAAGATGGTACTATTTTTCAATTAAAATCTCTAGTCTGCTAAAACCACTTTTCTTGAGCCTGTATAATCCATGTGTAAAACAAGATTTTATCATGGAAATTCATAACATCCTAACTTGATTTCCAAACTAGTACTATATAATAGGAGGTGACTTGAATGCAATAATTGACCCTGTAACAGAAAGAACAAGTAAAACAAAAAAACTTACAACATCCAGGCCTCCCTAGTGATAAACAATCTAAAAATAGATTTTAACTTAGTCTACCTGCATTGCTACTATAGTAATAACCCGTCTACAAATATTTCACATAGTACTCCCAATGTTATAAACTGTAGTCTAGATTAGACTTCTTTCTGATATCAGAAATATTCCTAAAGGCAGAGATAAACTATTGTACAGAACCTAGCCTTTTTTCAGACCAAAGATTACAATTAGTATAAAATGGCCTAGTGATCTAAGCCTGAAAACAAGGGGTATATACTGGTCCCTAAACCTCAACTTTCTACAAAAAAAAGGACATAATACAGGAACCCTCAGCAGCCCCAAATGCACTCTTACCCACATCAGCACATACAGTTACATCTCATGACACCTCTATCTCTAAGTCCATAAAGCAAGTTATCATACAAGCCAACATTCTAGTCGTTGGAGACTCCATCATGCAACACACTGATGTCCATCTCACCAGGCTGAGAAAGTTACAGTCAGTTGCTTATCAGGGGCTAGGATCTGCCACTTTAGGCATGCACTCAGGTTACTGGACCACAATTACCAATATAACTCAGTCATTGTCCATGGGGAGTAAATGACCTGAGATGCATCTCTCTAGACTACATGAAGAGAGACATCATGAAACTCTTGGAATATGTGTCTCAGGCTGGTATGAGCTTAGCATTGAGCAGCATTTTACCTTCTCCAAGGATGATGCCACAATATGAACAAAAGGTGATTGACTTTAATAATTGGCTTAGCTTCTGGTGTCATTCTAAGGGGGTGCAATATCTGACAGCATGGAAGGAGATGGTCAACAGACCATGCAGCTTTGCCAGGGATATCTGCACCTCTCCACTCTAGACTTTTGAATATTAGCTAAAACATTGTCTTCCCCCATAGCACTTTTTTTAGGCAATGCCAAACTGAAAGTACTTCCGACATAGCAAATAAAAAACAAGAAAATCTAAAGGTATTAATAAATATACTTCAAGTCTGCTCAAACAGGAAAATGCACTTAAGCTGCTCCAATAGCAGCAGGCAAAATCCAATGCCACTTCCTTGCAAGCTATAGATCCCTCTCTATGACCCAGGAAACCCATACAATGTGTTTAAACTTATTAGACATACTAATCATCCAACCCAATACCATATTCATGGGTGACTTTAATTACCCCACTATTAACTGGGAATCCTATATGACATCAAATGCACAGGCACAGAGATTCCTGGATTTTTGTAAACACAAACACCCTGGACCAGATAATCAATACACCAAACAAGGGTGCAACTATACTGGATCTGGTCCTCACTAATATGGGAGAGTGCTGTATACCCCCTACTGTAATGCCTTCCCTAGTAAGGTCAGACCACAAAATGGTCTCCTTTGAAGTAAAAATAAAACCTGGACACCCACCTAAACCTGGAATATTCAGGAACTATTTGAAGGCTAACCGCCTGGTATTAAGTGAGAAACTGGCAAAATTTCAAGCCCCCCATAAACCCTGAGAACACTTCTGCCTATGCAGAACTGTTCACAGAAACCCTGTACAAGCATGTTAATAGCTGCTTAGAGGCAGCTGTGCCAACCAGGAAGTACAGAACTAACTCAGAAAACAAGCCACCCTTGTGGAATCACAAAATCAATCGGCTATATAACAGCAGGAAGAAAATCATGGTAAAAATTAGGAGGTGCAGCACCCAGCAGTATAAAGGCACTGTCAAACTAAACAAACAACTCTGAGAACAAGTAAAGTCTACCAAAACCAAATTTGAGGTAAGTTTAGCCTCTCAGGCAAGAACAACCACAAAGCATTCTTTAGCTATGCCTGTAACCTCAAAGGCAATACACAATTGTGTACAGAGCTCATTGTAGCTAGATCCACCTGTACTGAACCAGAAGATATAGCAAACCTCCTGGCTGATAAATTCAGCTCCAACTTTACTCCTCTCACCACCTCAACCTCCCCTCAGGAAATGTCATCAAATTTAACTCTCCCTACTATCACTAGGGAACAGGTCCTTAATGCTCTCTCTTAGACCAACACTGCATCAGTGGGCCCAGACAATATCCCAGAATGCTTTCTAAATAGCATGAAACATGACCTATCAGGGCCTCTGGAATTACTATTTAACTGTAGCCTCCAAATAGCCTTTATGCCTTATGAATGGAGAAAGGCAAGAGGCATCCCTCTGCACAAAGGAAGGCCATCTACAGACTCTGGAAATTACAGACCCATACGTCTCACTATCTTATATGTAAAGCCATGGAAAGAATTATCATAGAGATGATCAACAGGGATATAGTAAACCTCCAGACACTGACCCAACCCAGTTCGCTATATTTTAAGTGTCAAGGGCAAATCATGTCTACTCAACTTGGTGGACTTCTTTGAGAAGATCCCCAAACTAATGGATGAGGGCAAAATCATTCACACAGCCTACCTTGACCTGGCCAAGGCATTTGGCACAATACCCTATGTGGGCATTGTTGACAAACTCAGGAGTTAGGTACACACTCGTATGTCACCCAGTAGATAGTCAACTGGCTCAAAGACAGGACCGAGGATGTTTAAACTGGGGAGTCCACCTGTACAAAGAGGCCAGTCACAAGTGGAGTCCCTCAGGTATCAGTCCTTGGACCACTCCTTTTTGGCATTTACTTCTCAAAAGTCAAGGCCCATGTTATTGGTCTCTGGGCGACTAAATTTAGAGATGATAGCAAATGAGGAGCTGTCACTGAATCTCACAATGACAAATGTTCTCCAGGAGACAACACACCCCTTAGAGTTGACCCAGTAGTAAGGGACTTAGGGACACATATAGATAGTAATCTAGCCTTTGATCGTCACATGTCTACAGTGGTGAGGAAATCGTTCTATGTTGTTCAACTTATAAACAAAGGTATAGCATCTAAGTCCAAGGAAGTCATTGTTCCACTGTATTCAGCATTCATCAGACCTATCATTGAGTACAATGCCCCATTTGGTATGTACCTAAAAATGCATATCCAACAATTAGAATGTCCACAGAGGTTCCTCACTAAAAAAAATACAGGGTGCAAGTAATATGTCCTATGCAGACTGCATCTAGGCACTATCCCTGTATTCTGTCTCCTACAGGCTTTTGAGGGGAGATCTATGCCTGGCATACAGGGCATTGTCAGAGCCCACTTTGATGGACCTCCTGCATATTCACAAAACAATCAGCACCAGAATTACCCATTCTAAAGACTTAAACCTTGCCTGCGATATAAGTAGGACCTGTTGGAGAGATAGGCATATATCCCAGAGATTACCCCCATCTATGGAACAGGCACCCCATCCATGTGAATCAGAGCTCTTCACCTAACCCAATTCAATTGCAACTTGGACAACTGGATAGGAAGCCAGAAAGTCATCCTTGGTTTAGCACATATGTCTCTAATGGACACAGTTAACCTGTAAATGATTCATCACCCAGGCCCATGCTTACACTTATCAAGGGTATAAGAAGTTGCCAGAGATTTGGGATGCATGGCTAGGCTTAAAAAGGCCCTTGTGGTTGTTAGCCTAGTAAACATCTATGAATTAACAACATATTAAACAGCATCTATATCACAACATCAACAGCTTAGGTTGTCAAATCCAAAATCATTAATACTTAAGCATTGAAAGATAAAAACAGCGAACAGCCAACTCATCGAATTCTTTCCTAGGGAAAGAATTCACTTGGCCATCCGCAAACAGACACACGTAAACATAGTGGGGGGCTGTGCCCTCTACACCCCCACTAACTAAATATACAAACTCTGAGACCACACTACATTGGGGAAAAGGCAAATCCCCAAGAACGGCCATGAAAATTCTTTCCTGAGGAAAGAATTTGATGATGTGGCCGTTCGCTATATTTTAAGAGTTTGACGCTTAGGTGTCGATGAATACGCATTTGACAACCTAAGCTGACAACAAATCAATAGGGAACCATTAAACAAACTTGATCATGACTTAATGCAAAGATTAGGGGAATTTTAATTAAAAAAAGCATCATTCTATAAAAAAGTATATAAAGAGAAAGAGACAAAACTAAAATAAAAAATAATCAGAATAGAAGAATCAGTCTAAAAATATCCAAACTCAGTATTGGAAGAACAGATCAATAACTTACAAGAATTATATATAATGCATACAGAACAATTTTCCTTCACAGAAATGAAAACCTTAGCAAAGTACTCAGAATGGGCAAAAACTCCCTCAAAATCACTGGCGAGGATAACAAATGTTAACAATGCCCCTAAAATAACAGAAATTTAATTTCAAGGGAACACATACTGAAGATTTATGTACAAAACTATATAGCCCACAAAAGCTAAAAACCGCTGAATTAGAGAAAGATACTTTCCTAAAGAATCTAAACTTCCCAAAGATAAATCAAACGCAGAAGGATGTACTTAAGGCACTATTCATGCAACAAGAAATCCTTTCAGTAATAAATAGATTGAAAACAAGTAAAGCTCCTGGACCTAATGGTTATACTACTGAGTTTTATAAATCCTTTGGACAAAAAAATTTCAAAACTTTTACAGAAAATCTATAGGTATGTAAGAGAAAATGGCATTACATATCTATATTTAAATAACTCAAAGACAATCTTTATATAACAAACTCAAGAAACTACAGGCTAATTTCTCTCATAAATCTAGACATCAAAATGTCACCTGGACAGTTGGGATTCATGAATGGTAGGCAGACTCAATAACACACTAACCTTAGGTACAATGATCTTGCTATCTAAACAAAATAAAACCCCTATTTATGCACTTGCTTTAGATGCATGTAAAGCCTTTGACAAAGTAAACCTAAACTTTATATTTTATATACTGCCCTATTTTGATATACCACAGGAATTTACAAATATAATAAAAATGTTATATGAGCGCACTTGTACAACTTTAATTATCAATAAAACGAACTAAAATCCAATAAATTTATAAATGGAACAAGACAAGGGTGTTCACTATCTCCCTACCTCTTTAACGGGTCTATATCATATTGTCGTATGTTCAAAATATGGAATGGCTACAATGTCGAAAATGCTGTTAAGCGAAAAGTTTTTTTGTGAGATCGCCATACATTGAGGATCAGAAAATTTGCCCTTTCCTCACTGTAGTGCGATCTTGGAGTTGGTATATATAATTAGCAGGGGGGTGTCGGGGGTGCAGCCCCCCACAAGAACAGTTTTGATGAACAGCTTTTTCGATATTGTAGCTGTTCGATATTTTGAACATACGATAATATGATAGACGCTCTTTAACTTACATATAGAACCTTTATTTTTACTCATAGCCAAAGAACATACCATCATATTCCAGAAATGTTTAATAAAATAACGCTAACAGCCTTTGTAGATGATTTAAACTTATATTTCACACTCACTAACACTGACGAGCAAAATTCTAGACTCACTTAACAGCTTTTCGAAAGTTTCAAACTATAAAATTAATCCCACAAAATCCCTAATTTTCCATCTCAATCCATTAGATCATGCTGAGTCATATTTTTCAGATTTGGAAATAAAATCGAAATACTCCATAAATACTTAGGGATATCCTTTGAACATAACCCAAAACTATTCTTGCAGAATAATTTACTAAAGGTATGGGCAGACATTGAACAGGATATTCAGAAATGGGGAAAACATAAGCTATTCTTTCTTTTGAAAGCAGCAATTATAAAAATGAATATTTTCCCAAGGTTATTGTTTCAATTCAATGCAAGAAATTTAATAGCTCAGAAAAACGTCTTTAAAAAGCTAAATGTAGCTCTAGCTAAGTTTATCTGGTACTGCAAGTCTATCAAAATCAGCTATTACAAGTTATTGTACCCTAAGGAAAAGGGGAGGCTGGGACTACCTGACTTTAACTTATATCATGATATAATATGTTCAAACAGGATCTTTCAAGTTGCTGAATATAATCCCAAGAGTAAGGAATGGTATCCACTATGGATTAAATTATGGTACAACTATTTCAAAAAACGTAAAATCAATCTCAATGCCCTTCCATTTATAAATCAGGAAAATCTAAAGAATAGCAGGTTTCATATCTCATTAAAACATAGAATAATTAGATTAAAAAAATAATGGTAGCTCTAAATTTAACCAATATTTATATCCTGTTACAACCAATACATCCAAACCTCAGATGAAATAACAAGATGATAAACTTGGACAACAATCCACTCATTAAAAGAAATGCAATGTTTGGCAAATTTACAGACATTGGAAGAAATATTTAGAGGACACAAGGAATATCCGAGACCTTACAAAAAGATACATTATAATGCTAAGGAAATTAGAGAACTCGGCACTTTAATAATAGTAGATTTTGAAGTAAACAATAAAGACAAATATGTGCAATACATTATGGAACTTACCAACTTTAAGGAAAAAAATGCTATCAAATACATACAGGCTTATAGATCCCTTAGATATCAACCATCTATTATGTTTTCAAAATACTGGGTTAAAAAGCTCAAAGAAATTACTGAAAAGCAAAAATCTGAATCTATCGAAACATGAAAATTAATACCTTTCAAGAACCTTGTGTATACTCAATTAATGATAACCAACAATGCTTACTTTACTCCAGAAATAGTCAGCAATTTCAACTCCGAAGTTTTCCCAAACTGTCCGTGCTGCTCCTCAAATCATTGATCTACTCTGCATCTTCTGGAGCTGTAAATATATTTATAAATTATGGTGCTCACTGAAAGTCAGACTAGAGAAGACAGGATACCAAAGATCTACATTCTTTCGTCTTTTCCCGGTTAGGGGTCGCCACAGCGGACCTTTGGTCTGCTAATGATTGGCACTAGATTTTTACGTGCCGAGTTGCCAGCTCTGATGCCCAACATTCAACGAAGGTACGCCCATTCACACATGTCTCCACACAGAAGACGCTCTGAGAATCGTACAGGACAACATCTTACTGTGAGGTGACTACGCTACCGTAGCACCCATTTGCAATTTTATACATCACCTCACAAAAGTTACCCAAATTTAATCTGCATATTTTAATTTCCCCTCTTCTCTCTAGTAAAATTGTAAAATACGCAGAACTGGTTTAGACTGAGCCAAATTGTCATGGGAGGGCTTCAGAAGTATGGCGATGAAGTATATATCCGCACTTAAATTGATAACAAATAACCAATGTAAACATTCCTGTTTTCTAAAATACTGGAGTCTTCTCCTGGCTCATATTTTAAAAGAATAGATAAACAAGAAAATAAATTATTGTGAATGTAAACTGTAAAGGGTATAAAACATAGTTTGTATCTAATCTAAACTTCTCATGTAGCAGTTATGAATAGTATGCAAACTGTGACACGACTCATTCAGAAACTGATTTTCTGTAGCACTTGTATATATTTTACAAAAGGTGTTATCTATATTGTGCATTTTGTTGTGACACTGCAATTTCTCTTACAACATGATGTTACCTAGATTTGACTGCAGTTCATCTACAATGTAACTGAATTATGCCTTGTAAAATGACTAATTAAAATATGTAAACAAAACAAAAGAAGAAAAATAAAAATATTTGAAAAAAATTAGGGAAAAGGGTAACTTCCCCAATCCCCACTATACTGTGAACTACAGTGAAATGCATCAACAGAGCATTTACCCTTTTTCCCCACTGTTGTGTGATTTTTGAGTTGCTATACATAATTTGCAGGGGGCTGTGGGGGCACATGGGTGCCTTTCACACCATAAAAATGTAGATTTGTTATCTTTAATTTTGAGTTTTCAGAAACTTGGTCATACAGTCCTGATCATATGAATTCTGAGTTTCTGAAAACTCGGTGATATAAATCCACACATTTTATATACACAGACACACACAGACACCAGGTTTTTTATTTGTTCATCTCCATGCCTCATAACAGATTTGAAAGTATTTTATTCCATAGCATGAGTTATACTATACCACAGAATATAACATAATAATGTATCTATTTACAGTGGGCACTATATTACTTTCAGAAGGAAAATGTTTTATATGTGTTGATGGTTCAGTGACAGGATGTATATAATAAATGAACACAACATTCTTGGACTAGAACCCTCTATTATTTAATTCTCCCAGTCTTCCCCTTACAGTGTTTAATATTACAAAGTATAAATAAATAAACACATAAATAACAATAAAAAATAAAAAGTAAATAAACAAATAATAAAAAATAAAACGCAGATATAGGTTACGATACATAATATTTTAAAATGAAGAACAGACTACTGCAGACATTGAATAAAATAAAATATGTTAATGCTGAATGTGGCACTACAACCTTCAAAAACTGCATATTTTATTTTTAAAGTTAAATAAAGAATGTGTTACACTGAGTAACTACACCTTTGGAAGTTTTAGCAAGATCTCTTTACTATTACTAAATTCGTACATTTCAGCTGCCAAAGAGCCACTGATAAGTAACAAAATTTTCTAAAACCAGCTAAGTATCTTATTAACAGCAAATAAATTAGAAACCTAATGACACAGCCCCGGATCATATAACACAGTAGAAAGTTATAACATCCTCACAAGGTGTGGCATCTCAATCATCCAGAAAGGCAACAGAGCTTTTCAACATATAAAAAATAGCAAGACACATCTTGCCACGTATCTTCTCATTTCAATCCGTTTCCTTTTTTCTGCCATCCTTATTTGGTTAACAAATTGGATGTGACTAGCCCAGATTTATTGTATTCCCACACTGGAGTGTGATGGTTTAGTTATGACATACTTAGACTCTGTTGAAATAAGACTACAGCTTGCAAGGTTTGCATTTCAAATGAAGAAGAGTTATATCAAATTTGATTATTTTTAAGTCCAGAGCTGCAGGGGAATGTGGATCTTGCCCTAAAGTAAAATGACAGTTGATCAAAAATACTGGTGATCAGTTATTTATTCTTGAAATGGCTTTGATGAAACTCATCTTCTGAGGGGGAACCCAGATTCTGGCTAAATAGTCAAACAATATAATTTCTACAAAGCAGTAAAAATATTCTATGACATGAGGTAAACAAACACCTTATTTATTTATGTTATTACTTCATACACCATAAAAGCATTCCTCAGAAATAACCAGACATTTTTTTATTTTAGTTTTCTCATCTGCAAATAAAGGTAACCCTTAACATCTATTAGAATCCAGAGTATAAATTAAGATACTAGATAAACTGTCAGGTGTGTCGTGTTTAATTAGTGGCAAAGCGACATTTACTCCCCGTTCTACTGCAGATTTACTCTATGAAGAACCCTTTGCATGCACTCTATCAACAATGGGTCAATAGCAAGCTTTTAGCTATAATACTAACAGAAGGGAAGAAATAGACTCATTATAGATGCAAGAATGTTTATTTGCAGAGTTGATTTTCCGGTACTTACATATTACCACAACCAGATTTCAGAAGTCGCATAAGTCATTATGTTTGTATGAAAAGAGGTCTCTTAAGCTGTAAAGGGGTGTGTATGCAAGTAACTAGTAATGTTTCACTGTGGGTTTGAGGTAGGGATGGGAATAATGGGACAGTTTTGTACTCCTGAGTGGGGTGTCAATTTTTTTCGGTGAACTCCACCATGCTACACTGCATTACAAATCCTGCCTTGCTGATTACAACCTCAGCAAAGGGAAGTTGCTCAGGAATATTCCAAATGTCTGAGTGGTCAGGGCCAGTAAGTATGAAAACCAAAGGTGCCTGCAACAAATACTGACTAAGGAGGCACTAGTTCCTCAAGCACTGCTGACGTTCTCCCTGGCGGGAGTTCCGTAGCTGGGGTGTCAAACATTATCCCACTTCACACAGACTGTCCTGTTCATCTGAAGTTGTTTACTGGCAGCAGCCACTTACAGTACTTCCAAGAGGTGCTGTACATGCTGAATGATTCACACACACATGTGACAATCACACATTACAGTGTATGAATGTTTACAGATTTCAAATGGCCCAGTTGTCTTGTAGGGAACGCAGTGAGTTGCATAAGTTCATAGGTTCATAGGTTCATACTAGGCTATCTGCCCTAGGGCATTTACAAGCCTAGCCAGAATGTTTTTGGCTTTCGCCACCCATTTTAAATTTATTTTGCTATGCCCTTTTTCGAGGTTAGTATACTGTGCCTCTGTCTAACAGTGACACTGAAGTGATACCAGAGGTAAACCTATGATCTCCCATCCACTCATCAAGATTCCTCTTGAAGAGAGTCAATGAGGGACTCTGCCTAATCTGGACTGGCATTTTATTCCAGAGTGAAGGAAGCCTCTGGGTTATGAATCTGTCCCTCCAGCATGTTCTATTTATTTCAGTGCTGAGGTTCAAGTCTCTCGAGCGCGTAGCTTGATGGGATTTGGATTTTCTGAGGTGCAGCATGTCCATTAATTCTGGGTTGGACATGGCTTTATACGTCAGGCACAGATCGCCTCTGAACAGGCGGTATGCCACTAAGTAGAGCTGGAGTTTCTTTAACCGGGCAGCATATGGCATCTGTTTGAGCCCTTTGATCCTCTTGGTGAGGTACTTTTGGGGTCTTTCCAGTTGCTGCAGGTGTCTGGTAAGGTACATCCCAAAAGGGGCATTGTACTCAATTATGGGCCTGATGAGGGATGAGTAAAGAGGCACAATGACCTCCCTGATCTAGATGTGAATCCCTTCATGATTAGGTGGGCTATATAAAATGTTTTTCTAACCACTTTGGCCACGTGGTTGTCAAATGAGAGATTGCTATCAACTTGGGGCCCCAGGTCCCTAATTACTTCTTCTGTACTTAATGGATTACCACCTATGTGGTAATTTGTGGGCACTTTGTTTTTGCCAAAGGGGATGACTATACACTTTTTGGCATTTAGCTTGAGGCCATGGCTCTGGCACCAGTTGTCTGTTTCTATGAGGCCCTTTTGGAGGATGCTTGTGTCAGCTGGCGAGTCGATTATGGCGCCCAGTTTGCAGTCATCTGCAAACTTGGTCAGCCACAGTCCTTCTGTGTTGGCCTGTACCTCCGAGAAATATATACCGAACAAGAGAGGTCCCAGGACTGAGCCTTGTGGGACACCACTTGTAACTGGTTTGGAGTCTGACATGGCTCCAGCAATTCTAACCATGTGGGTTCTGTCCTTGAGCCAGTTTGCAATCCATCTAGTGACATAGGGGTTTATACTTAAGCTGGTGAGCTTATCTATAACGCCCGAGTGGGGTATTGTATCGAAGGCTTTTGCGAGGTCCAGGTAGGCTGTGTGGACCACCTTCCCTCGTCAATGGCCTTGGTGACTGTTTCAAAGAAATCAACCAGGTTTAAGAGGCAGGATCTGCCCTTAACAAAGCCGAACTGGGTAGGATCCAGTGTCTGTAGGTCCCCAATATCTTTATTTATGAGGTCCATGATGATCCTTTCCATAGCTTTGCAGACCAAGCTAGTCAGGCTTATGGGGCGATAGTTTCCAGGATCCGTTGAGGCACCACCTTTATGGAGAGGGACCACTGTTGCTGTATGCCACTCTTTGGGCACATATCCTGTAGTAAGGCTAAGATTGAACAGTAGTTTTATGTTTGGGTTTAGCTCTTCTTGGAGTTCATGTAGGACGCAGCCCGGGACGCCGTCTGGTCCCATTGATGCTGTGTTTTTTGCTTTGGAGAGGGCGGCTATTACCTGAGCATCTGAGATGTCAGGGGGGCAGCACTCTGCTGGGATAGATATTTGCCCTTTTGGTGGGAAGGGGGGGGAGTTTGCGCTGAACCTGTCAGCTAGGAATTTGGCAATGTCTGTGGGGTTCAGTGTATTTTTTGTCATTTTGGACTAATTCTGAGCATATCTGGAATTCCCACCCAGGTTCCTAACATAACTAATGAAAGCCTTGTGATTATCCTTAGTGTCCTGTGCAATTTTTCTCTCGAAGCTGGCCTTAGACAATTTTATGAGTGCCCGTAGTTTTTTGCTAATACTGATCAGTGATGCCTTCCCTTTTTGGGATTTTGCTCTATCATTTAGTAGCTTCCTCCTTCTATTATATAGTTTGTTTATGGCTGGGGTCCACCAGACAGGACGTCTGCCTTTGGAGGATTGGGTCTTGGTTTTATTTGGGATTGCATGATCCTTGCATTCCTGAAGGTGTTCATAGAATGCGTTTATAAAGGATTCTGTGGTCTGGGCCGTATTTTCCACAGGCCCGGGGGCTTTGAAGGATTCCACCTCGGTTTTTAGGAGTGTGAAATTTGCTTTAGAGAAGTTTTTCACTGTGGTTTTCTGGGCAGGGGGTGGGGTCGGGATGTGAATATCCAGTGAGATTAGTTTATGGTCTGATCTTAACAGTGAGGGATACACTTCTGGTCTGGAGCATAGAGTCCCCATGTTGGTGATGATCAGGTCCAGTATGTTTTCCCCTCTTGTGGGAGTGGTAACAAGTTGTTCCATAGCATTTGAGTTTATAAATTCTAGGAACCTTTGGGCTAGGGTGTTGGAGCTAGAGTAATCCTCCTAGTCTATGTTTGGGTAGTTGAAGTCGCCCAATATAATGGTGTTTGGAGAGACCTTCATATTTTCCAGTGTTCTCAGGAAGGCCGAGTGGGGTTCCTGGGTTTGGGAGGGTGGTCTGTAGCAGGCTATAAACTGGAAGGCAGTTTTACCCACTGTTAGTTGCACATGGATATTCTCTGATGCTTCGTGCTTTGCCACCAACCTGGAGGTGTGGGTATCTTTGATGAATATCGATACTCCCCCTCCTTTTGTGGTTCGGTCCAAGTTATGGGGCCGAAAAGCATGGTATGAGGTATAACCTGGTAGTGCTGGGGTGCTCTTGGGAGCCCTGAACCAGGTTTCTGTTACTGCACAGATATCGATGTTCTCCATGCTAAGGAGAGTTTCGAGTGCATGCATCTTGAGGTTTAGACTTCTGGCGTTGAGTAGCATTACTCTTAGTTTCTTATCCCTTGTGATACCTATGGAGGTGGGTTTGTCTTTTGAGCCTTGCCTAAAAAAGGCACTATGGGGGTAGCAAGAGCCTTTGCCAATATCCGAAAGCCCAGGGGTGACAGGTGCAAGCCGTCCCTAGCGAAGCATCGTGGCTTGTCGAGCATATCATCCCAAGCTGACAAGCATTGGATCCCCTTTGAATGACACCAGTACTTAAGCCAATTGTTGAAATTGATCATCTTGTCTTCATATTGTGGCATTATTCTTGGTGAGGGTAAGATGCTACTCAAGGTCAGTGTCATACCGGCCTGGGCTACATGCTCAGAGAGCTCCTTTATGTCTCTTTTCATGTAGTCCAGGGAGGTACATCTCAGGTCATTCACACCAGCATGGACAATGACTGAGTCATATTTGTACTTGCCTTGGAGTGACCTGAGTGCTTGTGTTATGTGGCGGATCCTAGCGCCCGACAGGCTGCTCACCGTGACCCTCTCCTTGTTCAGCATGGTGAGCGGGACGTCAGTGTGCCTAACGATAGAGTCACCTATTATAAGTGTATCGGGTGTGTTGTTTAGTCTTAAGGGCTGTGACTGTTCATCACACTGGCTTTGTGAGATATGTGATGCACGTGTTTTGTTTTGGGGTAGCGGTTGCTTGGGTGTCTGCTTTGGAGGTCTCTGCTGCTTAGGCAGATCTTTATTTAGAGCCTCCAAGTATGTTTTTGTGTGATTATGTGTCTGGTTTGCTGTCGTGGTAGGTCTATGTGAGACTGGAATTGTAGTGAGTGTGGTTTCCTTCTCCTCCTGAGTGGTTATGCCAATACTGAGTTGAGAGAGCTTAGCCTCCAGTTTGGCTATATGGTTGCATCTCTCTCTTGTATTGGAATTTGTTGGGAGGAGGAGAGGGTTGTCTGTGTACATGAGGCAGTTGTAACATTGCCTCAAGATTCCCAGATTCACCAGCTGGACCAGAGACACGATTGACAACTGACCTTTGGACATGCTAGAATAATATTGGGAATTCCTTAATAATTCTAAACAAGGGCCAGTGGGGAGTGAGGGTGTAGTGCTTTTTAATTTTTAGTGCTGACTTATATAATTGCTTTAGTGAGCAAGTGCCAGGTAACTTAAGTGCAATGTGTTACAGGTAACTTAAATGCAAAAATGACAAACAGTAACTTTCTTTCAAGTGAAACAAGGAAATAAGTACAGTAAGCAATGCAGATATCACTAGTGATCCACAGAAGCGCTGAGAAGCTGCGTATTAGGTGGAATTAGTGTTCCAGGGAAATAACAAGCAAACAAACAACAAGCATATAAACAAAGCTAGATTCAGCAGGCCTGGATCTAGTCTATGCTACAGCAAACAAGGTGTACCAATTTCAATAAGATACAGTTCAAATATTCAGGCACTATAAACCCTTAACCAGAAATTCCCAGCTCAGAAGGGCAGAGTCCAGCCTCTTCTCCCACAAGAGTGCAGACCACGAACCTTCTTAATGTAAAATAACTGGCCTGAAGCCCAAGTGCCTAAACCAGAACTAATACACTTTAAGAATAACAGACACTGGGCTCTCAATCAACAGTTCCCAACTTAGAAGGATGAAAGCTACCTGTCCTGCCACCACAGTGCATGCCACAAACCTTCCTAATGTAAAACAACTGGTCTGAAGCCCAAGTGCTTAATCCAAAAGACTTAGAACGATAGCTACACTTTAATCAAGTTACTACCAAGCAGTAATAAATACAATTGAATACTTTAGAGAATGCCTGGATTAGTGCTCAAGTTACACAAACAAAGCTAGATCCAGCAGGCCCGAATCCAGTCTATGCCACAGCAAACAAGGCGCACCAACTTCAGTAAGAAGCAGTTCAGATATGCATGCACTGTAAGTTCGAACAGCAATGAGTGAGAAGCAGCAGTCCTGCTTATAAGCTGGGAAAGGATGTTACCCGGAAAGAGGAATTTAAATGTTATTCCTCTTCCCATGTGAAAAATAAACAGACAGAATAGTACTAAAGTCTTTACACACCCTTTCTTAGGTTAGCAGACCTCATTTCACACAAACAATGATTTGTGCACCTATTGAAATCTGGTTGCAATAATACGCAAGTACTGATTTTCCTTATGGATCAAGAAAAGGAATCACAGAACAGGGGGGTACTGAAAAGGGCTGTGTCTTTATTTGAGATGGAATGACCCTTAAGATGTAGAGCTCTGAAATATCTGAATATTTTTTCTAGGACCAGGCACAATGTATTAAGAACTAGTTGCCTTTTGCCAGCACAACCTGGACGTGCTGCTGATGAAAGGCTGTGAATAATAACTGTGAGTTGTACTTTGAACAATGGGACATAAGCAGGGTTCTAGAATACCAAAAGTTACTAAGTGTATTTTTCATTAAGATTAGAGCTCTGTCACAGATTACTAATTGAACTTCAGGGAAGATAAGATATTTATTATTAATTGTTAACTATGATTTCATTTGAGATTACAGTTTGGATCTTGACTGGATGGAGAGTTTATAGGATGGCAACAGGAATGTACTCTACCACTAAAAGTTTCCTGACTTATTTATACTCCTATCTCAACATGCTTTCATCTTGGAGAATGACAAACTACAGAACTGACTGCAGTTCCAGAATAATGAGCTTTGCCATTTGCACACTTATGTCACATGGTTCAGTTGAGTGCAGCTCCTTTTAGGACTGCTGTAAGTACACACATTTCTAAGTCTTGGAGTGCTTTTGCAAACCATCCCAAGTTGGTACAAGGTTGTGTATACCCCTCTTGAAAATTCCTATTTCATAATTACATCTTATCACTTTCTAATCAACAAAAAGTTTAAGTAAGCAAACTACAGCACACAAACCTTTTCAAGCAGTCTGACCTAGGATAGTTTAGTGAAGCATAATTTACTTAAATCATGCCCTATCAAAAAAGTTTAAAATTTGCTTCTATGGTGTGGTGCACTGGGATAAAGCCCCAACTACAGTCCAGGTAACCTGAGTTGGAAAAATGATTGATGCTTGAAGGAGCAGACAGGCTTGTCTATCCTTAGAGGAGAGGGTAAGTGCACTTGGGGCACACATATATGGATTGATTTTCTGGGTATGACAGAGAAAGCAATTAGGCCCTATGAGTGCATTCCTGCAGAAGTCCACCACCTGCAGAAATGCTAGTAGAATTTCTTGCATTTTGGGTGGGTCTTGGCATAATGCTTAAGGTCTTCTCCTTATAAACACAAGGCACAGGGTTTAATTTTGAGCTCAGGTTATTGGCTAGGTTTAAAATGGTTCTTCAGACCAGTTACTCTAGTATTCACCTATGGACTTTTGAAGTGAGGGATTTTGCCACATCGATATGTATGACGTCCCAGCCATGAGTTGTTACCACATATGTGCAGAATATAAGAAAAAAAAGAAAAGCTCGGTTTTCCCTTGGCGACTCTCTAAATGCTGCTCCCCTCTGGCCAACTCTCTCCTTTAGTTATGAGGGAAGGAATGGGTGTCTGTATGATGGGGGGGGGAGTGGTGATTGTTGTAAAGTAGTGGGGTATAAAAGTGAAAAAATGCTTAAAATGTAGCTTACCAACAGTAAATAGAACCAGGTACAGAAATATTAAATATTCTTTCTGATTCTGGGAAAACAACACTCTATGTAGAAAGAACCAATCTTTTATACTCTTGCAGATTTATATAATGATTATATAATGAGTTGCAGTCATCACTGTATTTAAAAAAAAAAAAAAAAACAGTTGCTTAACAAAAGGTCTCAATGGAAATGACCGTTTTGGTAAGGCAGTGAGTTTATTTCCTAGAATGGTTTGGTTTGATCACAAGAGTGAAGCCTGACTGCTTAAACAGAGTGCGAAATGACTGTTGTGATAAAGCTGTGAGTTTATCAGGATTTTCCTACGACCGGTGTGGTTTGATCAGGAAAGTGAAGTCTAACTGATTAAACAAAGCCAACAGTGAGCACATCCTAATATATCCACTAATAGGAGTTGATTTTCCCTATTATACTTAATGTTATTTATGAAAGAAGCTGCTTAACTTTCTCAAATAATGGATTTGCATAAGGACACTTCAGTCTTCTGTAAGTCATAAACTTTGTTCATAGAACTGAAATTTGCACAGTCCCATAACAAGCTGTAAAAATGTATATGTATATATATATATATATATATATATATATATATATATATATATATATATATATGTGTGTGTGTGTGTGTGTGTGTGTGTGTGTGTGTGGGTCCAGTAACTTTGTTGAATGGCACTTTGGTCAACATCTGTTTAATATTGACTCAATATGGTCGATCAAACAGGTAAGAGCTGTAAAAATGTGTGTAGATATATATATGTGTGTGTGTGTGTGTGTGTGTGTGTGTGTGTGTGTGTGTGTGTGTGTGTGTGTGTGTGTGTGTGTGTGTGTGTGTGGGTCCAGTAACTTTGTTGAATGGCACTTTGGTCAACATATGTTTAATTGACACAATATGGTCGATCAAACAGGTAAGACAGGCAAGCAAGACCAACAGTCTTATAGATAGAGGAATATACCCTTTTCTCCACTGATTGTGCGATCTCAAAGTTAGAATATAATAATTAGCAGGAGTTGTGGAGGTACAGAGGGGCTTTCCCCATGCAAAAAAACTATGCTTTGTGTTTTTTTTTTTTGTGTGGACTGAGATTAATTCTCTGTACATGAGTAGTACTCTGTTGATGTGCAAAATTTCAGTCAATTTGTTTTGACATTATGGCAGTAATAGTACTCAATCATTTTAAGCAATTCCTTGCACACACACACACACACACACACACACACACACACACACACACACACACACACACACACACACACACACATATATATATTATAGATATTATATAGATAGATAATATCACACACATACAAAATAACCATTCAGCAGTTCTGCAGCAGACACTATATAAACAATATTGCTGCCAGGTAAGTGGGAACTGTAGTAGTTATGGTTTAGAAAGCTCAGTTTTAGGGTGTTTTAGGCATATCAAAGACATTGGGCTAGGTCTCTGATGCCTCTAGAAGCAGGATGTCTCCTTTAGTCCCTCCTGATAAAGATTACTTGTAAGTATAAAAGTATAAACTCTTGTTCAGAAATCTTATTAAATAGTAGTTCAAAGGGTTGAAAGATAATTTGTTTGGTGTTCATGAGTTAACTGAAGGGTGGAATGGTAAAATATGTGTATGAGTACTGAAGCATCTGATATTGTGGGAATTCATCAGAGCATATGAATACAAGAGTACCTAAAATGATGAACCTGGAGAAATAGCTGATATAACTGTGTCAGGAAAAATATAATGTATTTAGTGGATATTATTTTAGCAGAACTATGAAACGTTTTGAATAAATTGGTTAGCTTTCTCAAGAGATTAGATGGTATGATGATGATATTGAGATTGTTTGTGAATCAGCAGATAATATTTTGTTTTTGCAGCATAAATATAGGATGATCAGGAAGCTCCCTATGGAGTTTGATGTTAAAACAGTCCATTGCATTTGATAAGCTGATCAGTTTGGACAATAAGGCCTGAAGAAAGAATTCCCAAGCTATAGGAATTTTGTAGAAAAGTGAAATGGCTGAACTACTCAGGTATGTAAAAAAGGAAATTACTACCTTCATAATAAACTACCAGCTTCCCTGATTTTTCAGCAGAAATTGTAATGCTGTTAATTGGAATCTATGTGGTTCCGTATCAGAACTTTTATTTTAAGAGCAAGTATTATCTCAGTTTTGGAGACCATGTAAAATATATACAATAGACAACAGCATACCCTGCTTTGTTCATGTTTTTTTACTGATGGGATGAGACTGTTTGTAGACCCAATAAATGCATGAAAGAGAGTATACATATTTCAAAACTAAAGAAGATGGCAGTGATAAGGAGTCAAGTTCTCCAAAATATGTTAACTTAATTGCTAAAGTAAACAACCTTAAATAGATGGTGACTGATGGTCTGTAGAGTTACATTTTGCTGGACATTCTTAAGGATATACTATGTTCATCAACTATGGGATCATGTGATGGCAAGTGTTCATGCTGGTAGAGAACTGATTGTACACTTTGATCAGGAGATTTTCTTAATGTTGTTAATTGTGAGTATTGTATTTTCTGCAATCCTTTGATCTTCAAGTTTTAACATGTTCTGTGTACAACTTGGCTTAAAGTTTGTTGTAATGCTATGAGTTAAGAATGTGACATACAGTTATCTAGTTGTGCATGTATCTTATTTTACAGTTTAATGTAAATCTCTAAACATTTTATGAATGAAGATTTTATCATACCACCGCTCATGTTTGCATTGCAGATGTGCATAGGTTCTTGAGGCTTTATGTGAATTTTTACATAATTATATATTCTTATTTTTGTAAATATTTTATGAGCCAGTCTGCAGTTTGTCAGTTCATTTTATGTGGTATGAAACATTCTTTAGTAAGACAATAATATGATAATCCTGCCACTTAATTTGTTGTGTAAGAATGAGAACTGTTTTTTTTTTTTCAAAATGACATTATTAATGGGTTAAGTTACGGGACGGTGCCTAAAACAGAAAAGGTTTAAGCAAGCAATAATGCTCAACAGGGTGTGTGTAATTGTGGAAATGATGCCCACACCCCTGGAAGATCATTAATTCCACAATAACACACACCCTGGGGGCATTATTGTGCTTAGAGAATGGGTTCTCTGTAAAATTGTCTTTTACTTGGCTATTTATTTTCTTCTTATTATGATATTATCTTTTTAATATATTTTTGATGTAAAATATCTCCCTCACCTAATGTTTCAAACTTGCTGTAATATATGTTAATGGTGTTGGAAGAAGCATTTTATATCTAAAATATACCCCTTTAGAAAAATATCCAGGTAGTTACTTTTTTGGTTCCTTAGTCCTGAAATTCTGGTTTGTCACCTGTCATTGGAGATTGATGTCACTAAATAATGGCATACATTTGAGTTTCAGAGTTTCATTTCCTTCAGAAAATGCATGCCATCACAAATCCTATTACTTAAGCAGGTTTGTAATTTTATAAGAGTAGTAATTAACTTCTGTTCATATTTTTGAGCCTTTGTTCCCTCTTTATTTTAGGCTTTATTCAGATTTCTTTAGCTGAATAGTTGAAAGGTATGCAAACCTCTTTACTGCTGCTGCTGTCACTGGTCAATCTCACTCGCACACACCCCTCTACTTTAAAAAGTGCATGACATCACCAATCATAATATTCATGTAACGTTGTCAATTTATAACAGCAACATTTAAAATATGTTCCTATTCTGAGCCTTTCTCTCCCATTTATTTTTAATTTATCCAGCATACGTCTCAACCACTTAGCACAAGAAATCTGGACAAAGCCAGAAATAATGGGGGTGGACAAAGACCCAAAAAATAGGAACAGAGTTTAAATATTGCTCTTATAAACTTAAAGTTGCTAGAATAACAGTTTTTGTGTTACCATGTATTTTCTGGAGTATATGAAGTCTGAAACTCAAATGTGTGTCATTTAGTAACTTCAGTCCTCAGCCATTTGACAGAAAACCATGAATTTTATTAGGAACTGCCTGGAAATATGAGGCAAAAATCTGTACATTCTGAGAAAATCTGGATAGTTGAGTGGTATTCAGATATGTTGAACTAAGAGGTTAAGAGGTATGCAAACCTCTTTGCTGCTGCAGCCAGGAATCGCACACACACACACACACACACACACACACACACACACACACACACACACACACACACACACACACACACACTTTCTGTTTCATTTATTTTTTTTAAACTCGCTAAACAGCAAAGTGCTGCTTAGCAAGTGTAAAATGATAGCTCAACCAATCTCTCTCTCGCACTAATAAAACTTTCACACACAAACGCATGCCATAAATCATTGGACTCATTTTTTCAGTAGGCATTACCTGTAGATTAACACCCTGCTGGAGAATGTTTGTTCTCCAAACAGGATGCAATCTGCAGTTTGCCCAGTCTCTATTTAAGCAGTAATCCACAACTGTGAGTGTATATATCAGGATTTACCTACTGTGGGCATGTTCTGATCACAAGGGCAAAGCCCGACTGATTTAACAAAACCAAAATTGGGTAAATCCTGATATACCCAAAATAAGAGTGAAATATTGCTATAATAGAATTACTTTCTTTAAGAAAGAAATTGCTTACCTTTCTTAAATAATGTATTTGTGTAAGGGAACTTCATTGTTTTTCCACTTTGTCTTCCCTGTACTGATTTACTGTGCAAGTGTATGACACTTACGCTCCCATACTTTCAAAATACATCACTGCAGGAGAAACAACAGAGAACACATAATTTCCATTGCTGAGGTTTTTTTTTAACTAGTAAAAAGATATTTACAAGGGACAGAGCAAACATATAAGCAAAATCATGTAAGTTTCTATTTTAGTTTTGCAGACAGTACCTTTTTTTTTGTTCTGTCCCTCAGTTTATGCCAATTGAAAGTCTGGTTGGTGAATGGCACTTCAGACATTTTTCTAATGATATAGGCTGAACTTACAATGGACATGCTGGTTGGACTGTCCAATCAGAGTGCTCACTTTTGAATAGTAACAAGCATTTATTGTATAATAGTTTGTATTGCAAGATTAAAATGTTTTGTAGGACTGAACTTTTGTTCTCTTTAACCTAGATAATAATGCACTGAATTAGGTGATTTTCAGATAATGAAAGATTACACTGTCAGTATACTGGCAGGTGATCTGTTCATCTATGGCTTGATGAGGTTTATGAAGTTTGAGTGATTTGGCATTTTGTGCTCAGTATGCTATGATCATTGAGAGGTTATTTTGTCTGGATATTAAATCATGACTTGGAAGCCCACAAATGGGCCACTATTGATGAAATAAATGTAAGTAATATAGTGCTGTCATCTAACATCCATCATTATGGTTATACCCCACAAGATGTGGATTTCTCATACCTGATTTGATGGCAAACTCATCAGAAATTATATTTTTTAATTGGCACTATTATGGCATGCATTCTTCTCCTTTATTTCCCAAAACTATGATTGGATAAAGATGAAATATGGTATTTTGGTAACTAATTGGGTTTCCAGTCACTGAAAATGTTGAGAGTTACAGAATCATTGCTTGGGTGAGACTCTGGTGATTTTTTAGGAGAATAAATTGGAATTACTCATAGCTGGTATGTAGCATCAGAGTTTTTTTTTCTGTTAAGATGTATGGTAAAAGAAGTACAACAGTGATCACCTTTGCCACGAGAAAGGAATTTGTCTAAAGTCTGACTGATGAATTACTGATTAACTCTCCATTACCTCAGCGTAGCTAAACGTAATAAAAAGCAACTTCCTATAAAAATAATAACGGAACCTAATCTTTGTGATTTATTTAGAGGAGGGAATAAAGGGTATAATAAATATACGGATAGACAGACAGACATATAGATAGATAGATAGATAGATAGATAGATAGATAGACAGACAGATAGATAGATAGACAGATAGATACACAGACAGATAGACAGATAGATAGACAAACAGACATATAGATAGATAGATAGATAGATAGATAGATAGATAGATAGATAGATGGACAGACAGACAGATAGATAGATATAAAGATCGATATTTTCAATAAGAACTAATACGTAGAAATTCATAGTAATAAGATGGGGACACATGTTTTGCAGATATATCAGCATGTAATCAGGGGGTCAGCTGATATCATGCTGCCAGTGCGACATTTGTTTTTGATGTTGGAAAATAAGAGAGCTGTGGATTTCTATTGCCACAGCATGTGCTTAGATTACTTTTTTACTACTGACCCTACAATTCTTCATACAGAAAGGGTGCATTTCTCAATGTGCCATAGTTTGGATGAGACATTAAATTGAAGTCTAAACCTCAAAATGCACTCTCTCGAGGCACTCCTAAAAATGGAGAACATTGATATCTGTGCAGTAACTGAGACCTGGTTCAAGGCTCCAGAGAGCACCCCTGCAATATCAGGCTACAACTCTTACCACACTTTTCGGCCACCAAACCAGGACCGAAACACTAAAGGTGGAGGAGTGTCAATATTCACCAAGGATATTCACACCACCAGGCTAGTTGGCCAACACAATGTGTCTGAAATTCTCCAAGTGCAACTAACACTAGGTAAGACTGCAATCCAAATTGTAGCTTGCTACAGATCCCCCACCATACCCCAAGATTCTCACTACACCTTTCTAAACATACTGGAAAATATTAAGATAGAACCAAACACCCTAATACTGGGTGATTTTAACTACCCTGCCATTAACTAGGAAAACTACTCATGTCCCAACACCTTTGTGCAACGGTTCTTGGAATTCATAAATTCCAACACCCTGGATCAACTAATCCATAGTCCCACCAGGGGCTCCAATATCCTAGACCTGGTCATTACCAACATGGGAAATCAATGCTCCATACCTATGGCCACCCCCTCGTTTGTCAGGTCTGACCATAAGCTAATCACCCTTAACATCCACATCCCACCCCCACACCCCAGTAAAGAAACCACCATAAAAAACTTCTCCAAAGCCAGATTCATGCTACTCAAGTCAGAAGTGACAAACGTCATGACACCCATGCAGACGGGAACTGAAAGTTCAACTGCTGAATCCTACACTAAGGCACTGTACGAGCACATCCACTCATGCATGAATCATGCCATCCCAAATAGGTTCATAGGTTCATAGGTTCATAGGTTTATACTAGGCTATCTGCCCTAAGGCATTTATAAGCCTAGCCCAAATTATTGTGGCTTACGCCACCCCTTATATGAAAAAATACTGTGCCCATTAGTTTGTTGTGCCTCTGTCCAGCAGTGACCCAGAGATGATTCGGGGTAAACCTCGATCTCCCATCCACAGGTCTAGATTTCTCTTGAACAGAGTCAGCGAGGTGCTCTGCCTCACATGGACCGGGATTTTATTCCACAGCATAGGGAGTCTCTGGTGATAAATCTATCCCTCCAGCACGTCCTATTTATATCCGTGCTAAGGTTTAAGTCGCTTGCTCTAGTGGTTTTGGTGGATTTGGATTTTTGAGGTGGAGCATGTCCATTAATTCCGGGTTGGACATGGCCTTGTATGTCAGGCACATGTCACCTCTGAGCAGACGGTATGCGACTGAATAGAGCTGGAGTTTCTTCAATCTGGCAGCATATGACAGATTTTGGAGTCCCTTTATCCTTTTGGTGAGGAACTTTTGGGGTCTCTCCAATTGCTGCAGATGTCGGGTGAGATACATCCCGAATGGGGCATTGTACTCGATCATTGGTCTGATAAGTGAAGAGTACAGGGGAACAATGACCTCACTAGATCTGGATGTGAATCCCTTCATGATCAGGTGGGCAATGTAGAAGGTCTTTCTAACCACTTTAGCAATGTGAGTGTCAAAAGAAAGGCCACTGTCAACCTGGGTCCCCAGGTCCCTGATAACCTCTTCTGTGCTTAGTGGATTGCCACCTATATGGTAGCTTGGGGTTACCTTGTTTTCCCAAAGGGTATGACTATACATTTTTGGCGTTTAACTTCAGGCCATGGCTCTGGCACCAGCTATCTGTTTCGGTGAGTCCCTTCTGAAGGATATCAGTGTCCGATGCACTTTCCACTATGGCCCAGTTTGCAGTCATCTGCAAACTTTGTCAGCCAAAGTCCTC
The DNA here is from genome assembly GCF_019279795.1 of Protopterus annectens. Classification (NCBI taxonomy): domain Eukaryota; kingdom Metazoa; phylum Chordata; order Ceratodontiformes; family Protopteridae; genus Protopterus; species Protopterus annectens. Next base: position 128,646,615 of record NC_056735.1, read on the forward strand.
CCATGTTGGCCTGTACTTCTGAGAAGTAGATGCCAAACAATAGGGGCCAAGGACCGAGCCCTGTGGGACACCACTTGTGACCGGCTTGGAGTCTGACACAGCACCAGCAACTCTAACCCTGTGGGTTCTGTCCTTAAGCCAGTTTGCAACCCATCTTGTGACATATGGGTTTACATTTAAGCTGGTAAGTTTTTCTACAATACCCGAGTGGGGTATTGTGTCGAAAGCCTTTGCAAGGTCAAGGTAGGCTGTATGGACTGCCTTTCCTCATCAATGGCCTTGGTGACTATTTGAAGAAGTCGACCAAGTTCAAAAGGCATGATCTTCCCTTGACAAAGCCAAACTGGGTCGGGTCCAATGTCTGCAAGTCCCCTATATCTTTGTTTATGAGCTCCATTATGATCCTCTCCATAGCTTTGCAGACTAGACTTGTTAAGCTTATGGGGCGGTAATTACCAGGGTCCGTGAGGCCACCTTTGTGGAGTGGGACCACAGTTGCCGTATGCCACTCCTTGGGCACGTATCCTGTGGTAAGGCTGAGATTAAACAGCTGCCTTATGTGCGGGTTTAATTCCTCATTTAGCTCGTGTAGCACACAGCCGGGGACACCATCCGGTCCCATTGATGCTGTGTTTTTAGCTTTAGAGAGAGCAGCTTTCACCTGCGCATTTGAGATGTCCGGGAGGCTACACTCGGCTGGGATAGTTATCTCTCCTTTAGGGGGGGGGGGGTGAAGTTTGCACTGAACCTGCCTGCCAGTATGTTGGCAATGTCTGTGGGTTCAGTGATTTTTGTATCATTTTGGACTAATTCTGAGCATATCTGTGAGTTTCCACCCAGGTTCCTAACATAGCTGAAAAAGGCCTTATGATTGTCCTTTGAATCCATGGCAATTTTTCTCTCAAAATTGGCCTTAGTTGATTTGATGAGTGTTCGTATTTTGTTACTAATAATGATCAGAGGTGACTTCCCTTTTATGGATTTTGTTCTATCATGTAATAGCTTTCTCCTCTTATTGTAAAGTTTGTTAATGGCTGGGGTCCACCAGACTGGACGTTTGCCCTTTGTGGAAAGAGTCTTGGTTTTATTTGGGATTGCCTGATCCATGCAGTCCTGGAGGTGTTCATAGAAGGCATTTGTAAGGGCTTCCGCAGCTTGGGTTGTGGTTTCCTCTGACTCAGGGGCCTTGAAGGATACCACACCAGTCTTGAGTAGTGTGAAGTTTGCTTTAGAGAAGTTCTTCACTATGGTCTTTTTGTTTGGGGTGGGGGGATGTGGATTTCCAGTGAGATTAGTTTATGATCAGATCTCACCAATGAGGGATATACTTCGGTGTGGAGCATTTTGTCCCCATGTTTGTGACAATGAGATCTAGTATATTTTCTCCTCTTGTGGGAACAGTGACTAGCTGTTCCATGGCATTTGAATTTATGAACTCCAGGAACCGTTGGGCTAGAAAGTTAGGGCTTGAGTAATGTTCCCAGTCTATATTCGGGTAGTTGAAGTCACCCAATATGATGGTGTTTGGAGATACATTTATACCCTCCAGTGTCTTCAGGAAGGCTGTGTGGGGTTCCTGAGTTTGAGAGGGTGGCCTGTAGCATGCTACAATTTGTAGAGCAGTTTTGCCTATTGTTAGTTGCACCTGGATGGTTTCGAAGCTTCGTGCATTGCCACCAACCTGGAGGTGTGAGTATCCTTTATGAATATGGATACACCCCTCCTTTTGTGGAGTGGTCCGGGTTTTGGGGCCGGAACGCATGATATGAGGTAAAACCTAATAGTGCCGGGGTGCTCTCAGGAGCCTTGAACCAGGTTTCAGTTACAGCACAGACATCGATGTTCTCCATACTGAGAAGGGCCTCGAGTGCGTGCATTTTGAGATTTAGACTTCTGGCATTGAGCAGCATTACCCTCAATTTCTTCCCATTTTGTTTTCTAGGGTGGTAGGTTTAGAATTTGAGCCTTGCCTAAAAAGGCACTATGGGGGTGGCAAGAGCCTTAGCCAATATCCGGAATCCCAGGGTGACAGGTGCAAGCCATCCCTTGAAGCAGCGTGGCTTGTCAAGCATGTCGTCCCAGGCAGACAGACACTGGATCCCCTTTGAATGACACCAGACATTAAGCCAATTGTTAAAGCTGATCATCTTGTCTCTATATTGTGGCATCATTCTTGGTGAAGGAAGGATACTGCTCAGGGTTAGGGTCATACCTGCCTGGGCTACATAATCAGAGAGCTCCTCTATGTCTCTTTTCATGCAGTCCAGGGAGGTACGTCTCAGGTCGTTCACACCAGCATGGACAATGACTGTGTCATATTTGTACTTGCTGTGGAGTGACCAGTGCTTGTGTTATGTGGCGGATTCTAGCGCCCGATAGGCAGCTTACTGTGACCCTCTCCTTGTTCAGCCTGGTGAGTGGGACGTCAGTGTGTCTGACTATGGAGTCACCTATAACAAGTATGTTTGGTGTTGTATTTGGCCTTAAGGGCTGTGACTGCTTTGCACACTGCTTTTGTGGTTTATGTGTTGCTTGTGGGGTGTCTTGAGGTAGCAGTTGTTTGGGTTTCTGCTTTGGAGGCCTCTGCTGTTTAGGTAAATTTTACTCAGAGCCTCGAGTATGTCTTTGTGTGTTTATGTGTTTGATTCAGTGGAGTGGTAGCATTATGTGAGGCTGGTTTTGTGGTGTGTGTAGTTGCCTTCTCCTCCTGTCTGGTCTTGCCAGTCCTGAGTTGAGAGAGCTCAGCCTCCAGTTTGGCTAAATAGCTGCATCTCGCAAGTATTTGTGTTATGTGGGAGGAGGAGAGGGTTGTCTGTGTACATGAGGCAGTTATAACATTGCCTCAAGATTCCCAGATTCACCAGCTGGACCGGAGAGGAGATTGACAACTGACCTTTGGACATGCTAGAATAATATTGGGAAATCCTTAATTGAAAACAAGGGCCAGTGGGGAGTGAGGGTGTAGTGCTTTTAATTTTTAGTGCTGACTTATATAATTGCTTTAGTGAGCAAGTGCCAGGTAACTTGAGTGCAATGTGATACAAGTAACTAAATGCAAAACGACAAACAGTAACTTTCTTTCAAGTGAAACAAGGAAATAAGTACAGTAAGCAATGCAGATATCACTAGTGATCCACAGAAGCTGAGAAGTTGCGTATTAGGTGAATTAGCTTCCAGGAAATAACAAGCAAACAAACAACAAGTATATAAACAAAGCTAGATTCAGTAGGCCTGGATCTAGTCTATGCTAGAGCAAACAAGGTGAACCAATTTCAGTAAGATACAGTTCAAATATTCAGGCACTATAAACCTTTAACCAGAAAATTCCCAGCTCAGAAGGGCAGAGTCCAGCCTCTTCTCCCACAAGAGTGCAGTCCACGAACCTTCTTAATGTAAAATAACTGGCCTGAAGCCCAAGTGCCTAAACCAGAACTAATACACTTGGACACTGGGCTCTCAATCAGCAGTTCCCAACTTAGAAGGATGAAAGCTACCTGTCCTGCCACCACAGTGCTTGCCACAAACCTTCCTAATGTAAAACAACTGGTCTGAAGCCCAAGTGCTTAATACAAAAGACTTGAATGATAGCTACACTTTAATCAAGTTACAACCAAGCAGCAATAAATACCATTGAATACTTTAGAGAATGTCTGGATTAGTGCTCAAGTTACACAAACAAAGCTAGATCCAGCAGGCCCGAATCCAGTCTATGCCACAGCAAACAAGGCACCAACTTCAGTAAGAAACAGTTCAGATATGCATGCACTATAAGCCTTTAACCAGAAATTCCCAGCTCAGAAGGGCAGAGTCCAGCCTCTCCTCCCACAAGAGTGCAGACCACGAACCCTCTTAATGTAAAATAACTGGCTTGAAAGCCCAAGTGCTTAAACCAGAATTAATACACTTTTAGAATAACAGACACTGAGCCCTCAATCAGCAGTTCTCAACCTAGAAGGATGTAAGCTACCTGTTCTGCCACAACAGTGCAGACCACAAACCTCTCAGTGCAAAACAACTAACTGGTCCGAAGCCCAAGTGTTTAAACCAAAAGGCTTAGAATGAGTTACACCAAGCAGTAATAAATACAACTGAGTATTTTAAGATGATGCAAAAGTAAAAAGAAGTAGGTAAAAACACAAGTACAGTAAAAGCAGATGAAATTTTTTTTTTTTTTTTTTTTTTTTTCTGAACAAGTGCTGAGATCAAAGAAACAGATTTGAGTGCTGAAACTAGAAAACTGGCTAGTTACAAGAAAAAAAAAACAAGCTAGAAGGCTTCCTCAAACACAGAAGGGCTTGGGGGCTCAGAAGCCTACAAATAGTCTGTACCACTTAACAAGAAAGGCAGGAAATAAGCTTAATTTTTTTTTTTTTTTTTTTTTCTATTTCCCAGATGCTCTCTTTGTACACAGTAGGAGTGCCTGAAATCAGAATATGATCTCACTGCACTCAGTTGAGTGAGCAAATGAGATGGGCCCAGAGGCAGGCTGAGGGGCGGGCAGTTTCAATGCCACTAAGATTAACACCAAAACAAAAACAGGGCGGGTGGGTGGGAATAACTGAAGAGCAGAATAACCAGTTAAAAATTCCTTCAACACTCCTTCATACACAGTTTAAATCAATTTAAATACTGTATTTTTTAAAAGAAAAAGTGCATAAAAAGGTACTTAAATTCTCTTATACGTCCAGTTGAATATAACCAAGTTCTTAGCTTGCCAAGCTGAAGTTTTAAAGCAGGAATTAAATAGAACCAAAATGCTCTCATCCAAAAAAAGGAAGCCAATCTGGTGGTCCCCTGCCATAAACAAACTTTACAACAAAACGAAGAAACTTTTGCAGAAAAGAGGAAAATCCCAGGATGCAAAAAACTCCCTTACTAGCCTCAGTAAGAAACTGAGATGCCTCATAAAATCCTCCAAAGCTAGTTACGAAAATAAAATTGCCAAAGATTCCAAAGACAACCACAAAGCATTCTATAACTATGTCAAGAATCTTAATGGCAATGCTCAGATCTGCTCTGAGCTAAAACAGAATGGCATTAAATATACTGATCCGAAGGATATTGCAAATATCCTGGCAGATCGATTCAGTGCCAACTTCACCCCCCTCTCACCCCCTAAATGGCCCATCTCAATACCGGAAGATTGCCAAATTCCAGTAATAATGGCCACACAGGTACAAAACACTCTCTAAAGCCAAGAATACAGCATCCATGGGACCAGATGACATCCCGGGCTGTGTACTACATGAACTACAATATGAACTGGCACCTCACCTAAGTGTCATGTTTAATCATAGCCTCACCTCAAGTTTCGTGCCCACTGAGTGGTGCAGAGCTACAGTTATCCCAATCCACAAGGGGGGATCCACCTTGGATCCCGGAAACTACCGTCCCATCAGTCTGACAAGCCTTATCTGCAAGGCCATGGAGCGTATTATCATGGAACTTATAAACAAAGACATTGGCAACCTTCAAACACTGGACCCCACCCAGTTTGGGTTTGTGAAGGGCCGATCTTGTC
>NC_056735.1:128657135-128659635 GCF_019279795.1 Protopterus annectens
TGATCCAGTGTCTGTCAGCCTGGGATGACATGCTCGACAAGCCACGTTGCTTCACTAGGGACGGCTTGCACCTGTCACCACTGGGCTTTCGGATATTGGCAAAGGCTCTTGCCACCCCCATAGTGCCTTTTTTAGGCAAGGCTCAAAAGTCAAACCCACACCCATAGACAGCACAAGGAAGAAGAAACTAAGGGTAATGCTGCTAAACGCCAGAAGTCTTAACCTCAAGATGCACGCACTTGAAGCTCTCCTCAGTATGGAGAATATCGATATCTGTGCCGTGACAGAATCCTGGTTCAAGGCTCCAGAGAGCACCCCAGCACTACCAGGCTATACCTCGTATCATGCTTTTCGGCCCCAAAACCCGGACCGAACCACAAAAGGAGGGGGGGTTTCCATATTTATCAAGGATATCCACACCTCCAGGTTAGTGGCATTGCACAAAGTATCGGAGACCATCCATGTGCAACTAACAGTGGGCAAGACTGCTTTTCAGTTTATAGCATCCTACAGACCACCCTCTCAAAGTCAGGAATCCCATTCGGCCTTCCTGAAAACATTGGAGAACATGAAGATCTCTCCGAACACCATTATATTGGGTGACTTTAACTACCCAAACATTGACTGGGAGCACTACTCAAGCCCCAGCACCTTAGCCCAAAGATTCCTGGAAATTATAAACTCAAATACTATGGAACAAATAGTCACCACTCCCACAAGAGGGGACAACATACTAGACCTGATCATTACCAACATGGGGACTCTATGCTCTACACCAGAAGTATATCCCTCATTGGTAAGATCAGACCATAAATTAATTTCACTGGATGTCCACATCCCGACCCCACCCCCAGCCCAGAAAACCACAGTGAAAAACTTCTCAAAAGCGAACTTCTCACTTCTCAAAACCGAAGTGGAATTCTTCAAGGCCCCAGGGCCAGTGGAAACTACAGCCCAAACTGCAGAATCCTATATAAATGCATTCTACGGACATCTCCAGGAATGCATGGATCATGCCATCCCAAACAAAACCAAGACCCAATCATCCGAAGGCAGGCATCCAGTCTGGTGGATCCCTGCCATAAATAAACTGTACAACAGAAGGAGGAAGCTACTACATGATAGAGCAAAATCCCTAATAGGGAAGGCATCTCTGATCAGTACTAGCAAAAAATTACGATCCCTCATAAAATCCTCCAAGGCCAGCTTCGAGAGAAAAATTGCCCAGGACAGCAAAGACAATCATAAGGCTTTTTTCAGTTATGTTAGAAACCTGGGATGCAACTCCCAGACTTGTTCTGAGTTGATTCTAAACGACAAAAAATACACTGAACCCACAGACATTGCCAATATCCTGGCAGACAGGTTCAGTGCAAACTTCTCCACCCCTTCCCCAAAAAGAGCAAGTATCTATCCCGGAGGGCTACCTCCCAAACCTCACAGATGCTCAGGCGAAGGCTGCCCTCTCCAAAGCAAAAAACACTGCTTCCATGGGACAAGATGGCGTCCCAGGTTGCGTCCTACATGAACTACAAGAGGAACTAATCCCTCAAATAAAACAGCTATACAATCTCAGCCTCACTACAGGATATGTGCCCACAGAATGGCGTACAGCAACAGTGGTCCCACTCCACAAAGGTGGAGCCTCTACGGACGCTGGAAACTATCGCTCCATAAGCCTGACTAGCTTAGTCTGCAAGGCTATGGAGAGGATCATCATGGAGCTCATAAACAAAGACATTGGGGACCTACAGACACTAGATCCTACTCAGTTCGGCTTTGTCAAGGGCAGATCCTGCCTTTTGAACCTGGTTGACTTCTTTGAAACAGTCACCAAAGCCATAGATGAAGGGAAGGTAGTCCACACAGCCTATCTGGACCTTGCAAAGGCATTTGACACAATACCCCACTCGGGCATCATAGATAAGCTATCCAGCTTAAATATAAACCCCTATGTCACAAGATGGGTCACAAACAGGCTCAAAGACAGAACCCACAGAGTGAGAGTTGCTGGAGCCATGTCAGACTCGAAACCGGTCACAAGTGGTGTCCCACAGGGTTCTGTCCTGGGACTACTCTTGTTCGGTATATACTTTTCCGAGGTACAGGCAAACGTGGGAGGACTATGGCTCACCAAGTTCGCAGACGACTGCAAACTGGGCGCCATAATCAACTCTCCAGCTGACACAAACATCCTTCAAAAGGTCTCACAGAGACAGATAACTGGTGCCAGCGCCATGGTTTAAAGCTAAATGCCAAAAAATGTACAGTCATACCCTTTGGCAAAAACAATGTGCCCACAAATTACCACATAGGCGGAAACCCATTAAGTACAGAGAAAGTTATTAGGGACCTGGGGACCCAAGTTGATAGCAATCTCTCCTTTGAAAACCACATTGCCAAAGTGGTTAGAAAGACCTTCTACATAGCCCACCTCATCACGAAGGGTTTCACATCTAGATCAAGAGAGGTAATCGTGCCCTTTATTCATCCCTCATCA